>NW_010129789.1:0-221 GCF_000699245.1 Pterocles gutturalis | reverse complement strand
CGGGACACCAAGCAGCCACAGGGGCGTGCTGGGGGTACGGGACCCCAGCCCGCAGCCAGACGGGGACCCCAGCCCGCAGCCAGACAGGGACCTCAAACCCATACCCAGATGGGGACCCCAACCAGAAACTGGATGAGGACCCAAATCCATGGGTGGACAGGGACCCTGAGCTGTGCCTCGAGGGGACCTCAGTCCACGAATGGAGGGAACCCAGCCCATGC
>NW_010129788.1:0-376 GCF_000699245.1 Pterocles gutturalis | reverse complement strand
TCAGGGTCCCCAACAGTGTTGGGGACAAGTTTGTGTCCCCTCGGGCATGGGGACAAGTTTGTGCCCCTCAGGATCCCCAACAGTGTTGGGGACAAGGACACTGTCCCCTGGGGCATGGGGACAAATTTATGTCCCCTTGGGGTGCTCAATAGCATTGGGGACCAGGGTGCTGTCACTTGGGGACACGGGGACACGTTGGTGTCCCCTGGGGGTGCTCACCACGCCGGCGGGGAGCGGCTCCTCGGTGAAGAGCTTGGGCAGCACGGCCGTCAGGGACGCGTCCTGCGGGGACAAGGGGACACCGGTGACACCGGTGCCGAGGGTGGGGACACCCGGGGGGGTGACTGTCACCTCCGTCCAGCCGCGGTGACATTTC
>NW_010129787.1:0-18060 GCF_000699245.1 Pterocles gutturalis | reverse complement strand
GTCTTATAAAGCAACAAAACAGGGTGTAAAAGAGGGCTTGGGAACAGAGGCAAGCAGCAGCAACAGCACGAAAAATTATTAGCAAGAGAAAACAGCAGAGAGACAGGAATTTGTACAGAGATCAGAAGTGCATTTGTAATGTTTACTAAAGATTAATCAGCTATATTAGTTTGTTATAAGGAGTTAATAATAAATAGTCAGAGCTAGGTTGAGAAAATTTTCTTCACTATGAACACGGTCCTGGCTGAAGCTGGGTTTGTGCTGCAGAATCTCTGTCTGTGTTGGCTCTGAAGAGGCAGCGTTCAGACCCCTGGGAATGATGTTGCAGAGTCCCTCGTGGAGCTGCAGCTATACCAAGTGAAGAAAACCTTTCTTCTTTTTTTCATTGTCTTGTTAGACACATTTTTTGGTCAGGAGAGGAGTGCAACTACGCTGGCATACAGTACTGTTACACAAGGGCACTCTCCTGAAGTAGCAACAGAGGCAGTTCTATGGTGACTTTAAAGTAGGAGGAAGGTTCACTGGCTTAAGATAACAATCGTAATCATAATCACGATAATAATGGTATCTAGGGAAAATTCAGACAGAAAAGGAGATAATTTTTGAGACTCTTATCTGCTGTAGATATACATTAAATAGATGGTCATTCCTTCACATAGAACAAAACGTGTTTGCAGTGAACTGGGAAGGAAGTTTGATTTGAACGTGATGCAGAACATCAACACTAGACTTGGAGCTGTCAGGTGTATCATGAGTTAGATAAGCGCTGAGAACTTTTGACCCTGGATGATGCAGAAAACCGTCCAGAAACCTTTGAATGAACAGTGTGTGCAAAAACAGCATGTTCAGGACTGCGTTCCTATCCCTGTGTTACTGTGTGTCTTCGGTAAATCTAATTTACTGCATCTCGTTGGTCTCTTGCTCCCGTTTCCCCAGCTGCCATCTCAGTCACCACAAAGCAGTTACTCTGCCTGGTGGGAGCCCGTGGCTAACCCAGCCTGCCGGCTGTTTCTGTAAGGAACCACCGCAGGGTTCTGACACTGCCATTTTGGTGCTTTCCGCACGTGGGGGTGTCTCTGGGCATTGTGTTGGATGCTCCGCCATGGGCTTCTTTATGCAACTCTGTGGTCATTTTGCAACTGGTTTATATCTTGACCTCCTGGGGAGGGGCACAGTTTAATTAGCCACTCTGTGATTGTTATGAGCAGTGGGAAGTTATTGTATCACTGAGCTGAGAAAGTTTACTGACATTTTCCTCTATAAGTAGATCAGTTCATATATACCTATTCATGTAGGAGACAAAGACATGCTCAGCACATCCTGAGGCACACGGTGATCATCTGCGCGTCCTGTCCACCTAGGGATCCGTCTCCGTTTGGGAAAAGTTTTCTTGAATGCAGACAAAAATTGCTGTCTTTTCTGAATAAAGTCTTGTGGGAATTTTACATAAGAGAAAGTCAGAAGAGCTGGAAACAAAGAGTGAATGAAAGCTGGAAGCAGGAGGGGAGACTGCAGTAGGAAGCTGTTGAGGGTGTGGTGGTTGAGGAGAGCTGTCTGTGTGCCATGCGGAGGTGGGTGCAGCCCAGCCTGGAGAGAGGGATCGGCAGGGTTATGCAGCCACGTGAAGTCCACGTGTGCTCTGCAGCATCCAGTGTCATGGAAGGTGGAAGCTGAAGCACTTTTTCACCTGTCTTCACTAAATTTCTGCACTTGTTTAAAATGGAACTGAACTGCCTTTGGGAAAATATTTTTTTTCCTAATATTAGTGAATTATAGCTTTTAAGAAAAAACTGAAAACCAGGACTCTCACTTCTCTGAAAACCAGAAAAAAAATTAATAAAAGAGCTTTCTTCATACATGTGTCTTAAAGCACTACAAGAGGGAGTGTATTTCTCATTATTCCCATTTCGTAGATTTGTGTGTGAACTTTGTCACTGTCGTGCAGTGGAGATAAATGTTAAACTCATTTACCTGCATCATAACAAATAATAAAAGGACAGTTTTTCTCTATCAGATGATGAATAGGTAGCTTTGTACATTTGTTTGAATTGCATTTAAACATTCAATTAATTGAATTACTTTGTCACTGGAAGACTGAGAGGAAAAATTAGAAAGGTGTGACAAACTGGAATAGTTCTAGTTTAGGCAAAAGTTATTTAGAAATTGAAAGTAATGCTGCTTCTACAAAACCAGGATGAAACAGTAACATTCCTGTTAATATTTATTCTGATTTTCCCTAAGTAGTATTACTATTGCGATCTTAAAAATAACAAAACTAAGGACATGTGATGATTAAATGTTACTAAATGAATACATTAAAAATACATGTGATACAGTAATCTGAGGGATTTTAGTATAGCATCATTGACATCAGTGGAGCTGCAGTGATCTACATCAGCTGACAACTGGGTCCACAGAATTTGATAAACTGTGCCTAATACTGAAAAACTATTGTGTTTTATCTTTAAAAATAGAGCATTTGTTTTTCTGGTTAGAAAGAGCTATGAGATATGTGTGAGCCTCTCAAATCAGTAAATTGCATATTAAAAATTTATTTTAAACTCTGTTCCAGTTGTGAGTGGGTATTGTCTGATAAACTGAACTAACCCTGAAGTAAGATAAATATTCAGAAGTTTTTATGGTATACAGTCATAAAATGGCATCCACTATTAAAGCTGTGAAATATGTGAATCATACTACCAAGTAAAATCGTTCTTTACTGTTAGCTTTGTACTTAGTTATTAGTATAATTGCCAATGTATCACGGGTCTGTTCCAAATGCTTGCTTAAATCAGGGAGTCAGTGGATAGACAGCAAGGGTCCCCAGGAGGTATTCTGAACTTGTGAACTACTGGTGAAGGAGCAGTTTATTTTTTGTCTGCTTTCCAGAATTGAATACTTCAGGAAAATATAGCTTATTTACTGTAGTTTTTTTTAAAGTAAAGCTGTACAAGATCAACTTTGAGCTTGTGCAGAGAAGATTGAAAGGTAAGGTAGCATCTCACTGCTGGGATATTTTATTTTTGGGCAACCAGAGAAGGAACTCATATGACCAAGACAAAACAAGGCTTCAGCTACTTGCCAGCTTATGTTAGGTATGCGCTTGAGACATTGCCCGATAGTTTAGCAGTAGAAGAAATGAGATTTTGTTACTGAAATCTGTTTTATCACATTCAAGCTGTTTTATGAAGGAGATTTAGTGAGAAATACAGGAAGCACTCCACTATAATCAGCTACACTGCTTCTCTTGAGCCATTGTTTAGCAGTTTTCATTCAAACAAAAAAACATACAAGCATACATTTGTCTGTTTATTTTGGTACATTTGACTCCTTTTATTTATTGTTTGTTTTTCCATTGCTGTCTAATAGCAGCAGCTGATCTTTTTCACATTGGCATAGATAATTTTAAAAAATCACGGCAGAGGAATAGGTAATGTCAATGGCTTTTTCACTGCAGTACTATCACAGACTGCAACATTTGGTTGTGAAACAGTTTCTTACAAGATAAGCACTCCTGTAAGTAGGCATTTTGAGTGAGGTATTATTATCAATAGAAGGTTATCATCAGTTTAAAAGGGTTTTTTTGGTATGAACATCGCTAGGAATATCTTGGTGAGAGAAAATATATATTTAAAACATGAGTTAAAAGTTTAATGCTGGCAGACATTCTCAGGAATGTACAGCCCCAGATTTGGCAGTTACTAGTCATTACTTTTGAAAATGGTAATACAAATGGTCTAACATCCAAATGAATTGCATCTTTTCTAAAATTTCACTTTTTTTTTTCTCTTTTAATTTGCCTCTAATGAAACATTTCAAAATAATCTAATTTTATAAGGAGAGGTGACAGCATGGGATAGTGGGATCATTTTGTAAGAGTTTGAAAAGTAAAGTAGCACAAATACGTGTCTGAACTGTGAAGGAAGGAATAAATGAAACATGAAAGGCAGAAATATATGCTACAATTATAAACATAGGCATGAAGTAGGGATACAAGCAACTGAGAGAAAGAAATGTTAAAAGCAGAAAGTGAGAGAAATGTTAGATGCAGAAAGCAATTCAGTGTGTGGTGAGACATATTTGTTGCATGGTTGGTTTCAGCTGCCTTCCTGCTGTTCTGTTGAGATCAACTGTGAAAATTCATTGCGTTCAAAAGCAGTCAGAAATTCTCATTTCTTTTCTAGATCTGTACTATATGTGGCAATAAAGAGTAAAAAACAAAAAACTTTTTTTTTTTATACCAGGGCTGGAAAAAAATGGTTTATTGCAAAAGTAAAAACCCAAGTTTCATTCTGCTTTGTTGCAGGAAAATTAAATTATTTTCCCAATGCGTTTCTACATTTTTTTAAAATTTTTGTATATTGTAGAATTTGAAGTGATAGAACAGACCAGCCTTAACCTATACTTGAATGTTTTCCTTGTTATGTTACAGTTGATTTATATGGTTGTGTCTTGCTTATGTTTCTTTGAAATCTGTTTTCCCCTCTTTTCTTTAGGTGCAATTTTGTGTTATTAAATGAGAATGTTAGATGTATCCTATAAAAACTAAGAATAGACTGATTATATTCTATCTCAGAAAACTCAGGTTTTTGGAGTAAATGCCATCCCAGGTTTCAAAAACGACAGTTAATGGTCAGTCACAATATATTATTATATAAAAGTAGATAAAGATACAGAATATTTATGTATATAATAATAATTTAATAATCGTAACATTAATTATCATTATAATACATAACAATTTTTGTGTAAAATTTTATATACATAATCCAATAATGCTATAATGATATTACACCTTTGGACAGACTTACCAGGTCATAAATCCTGTGCCTGGTTATTCTTCAGACTGCACAGTCAGTCCCACAAAAATCTTATTTAAGTTTGACAATGTTTGAAGAAATCCGTGTTAAAGCTTGGGAGTTCCTCTGTATGTGATGATAAAGTTAAAATCATATGTGATTATAAAGCCATGTGGAATTCAGCCAAGAGTTAGGTAAAATCAGGCACCCTCTGGCTTATATATATGCTGATATATGCATCAGAGCCTTCAATAACAAGAGCTCAGAGCTCCTTTTCTCACTCCCATGTCTGCTCTAGAGAACTGTGGCACTGTGTTTTCTTGCATCTCTCCGTCAGGTATCTGTAGGTGGGTCTGATAGCTACAACCTGAAAGAAGCAGACAATATCTCTCCTTTTAAACCCTATTTTTGGTGAAACTAATCCCCTTTGGTTAGGAGCGATATGGATATCAAAGAGCTTGTGACCTGGTGGTTATACAGCCTCCTCACCCTTACACTGGATAGTTCTTAACGCGGTTGAAAGCACCATTGAAGTGAACGGGATGAAATCATAGTCCTGCCCAGGGTCAGCAAAAGTGGCAGAAACTGGCCCTGATGGGGAGATTTCCTGACGGAGTGCTGTACAAGATGATAGGAAGATACATTTGCTGAAGAGAAAAAGGAGAATACGTCTGTAAACCATTTTTGTGTCGTATCGGTGAGGTCTATACTGCCTGCAAAGTGCTTCTTGTTGTATGGAAGCAAGTCAGACTCCCTGCTAAGGGAAAGCGGAAGATCAGGGCCCGTTCTGCTGACCGTGGCATCTGCTGGCAGCTTGAGTGTTATCGGCACTGGGGGCAGAGGATGCTCCTGCGGAGGGAAGGTGGGCAGGGCTGGCACTTGCCAGGCAGCTTGAGGAAACTGCAGAAACACTGTTGTAGGAAAGAACAGCTGAGAATTAGTACAACTGAAAGCCTCTGTCTGGCTTTTGTTCTACATATTCACAGTGTGAATCCCAGTTCCCTCCCTAAGATGCAGTGGTGACAGAAGTTTACTCAGATTTACTGCAGTGAGGTCAATGCCAGAATCAGGCCTGCTTCCTAACCTGTGTTCAGAGCTGGGAGGGGAAAAGAACAGGGAAATATTTGTGGCTGGATTTTGACTTTTCTGGCCAGTGATGCTGGCACAGGGACAAGGGGAGTGGCCGAATCAGAATAAGAAATGTGAGACAAAATTGGGAATACAGGCAGGATTAATTCTGGAGCCCTCCAAGGCCCCGTGGTGGAACAGGAGACTGAGTAGCAATGTGAATGATACAACTGAAGTTTCCTTTGGGAAGTTTGCTTGGAGTTCTCAAAGTTCCTTAGGGAAGCTGGTGGAGCGTTAGCCAGCACTGCCAGCTGCCCCGTTGCTCTGCCTTACTGGTGACTGCAGCCGTGTCGGCAACACCCGCCGTGACCTGCTCGGCACTGCTCTCTGTGCATCCCAGGGAAGATTCCTGTTCTTCAGAGGGAATCTTCCTGTTCTTCTTCCTACTTCCATGTGCATTTTTCCTTTAAAGTAAACTCCCCTGCTTGGCTTGGTAGGTGTGCTCAGAATTTGAAAGCCAATTGAGTGGGTGTAACAAGGTGATGGAAAACAGCACAGGAAGAATGACATACTGTCTGCCATTCACCCCAAAACAAAGAGAAGTCAATCATTCTGAGAGCAGAAGGGTTCGTGAAGCCTGATTCATTGTATGTTGCGCCTCACAGTTGATGCTTCTAGTATTGGTTGAGATGAGATGGTGTGCTCAGAACTTGCAGAGGGGACAGAAGGATTAAGCAGCCCTACAGAAAGACAGGCACAGAGACACACTTCTGCACATACGGTGGTCACGGGAGTCTTGTTTGCCTGAAACAAGAAATGAAATTCAACTCCATAGGAATGGGGAGGGGGACAAAGAAGAAATAACTTTGATCTTTCTAGCACTGTAAAACCAATCTTTCCTCTGGCAGATCTCTCTGAACATTTAAGAGCCAGTCTCCTAGTCACATCCCACAACATGAAATAGAGGTGGTGGGAAGTGCAACTGCCAGGACAGCACAGAGCACGTCTCCCCTTTCCCCACGCTCTCACCAAAACCAGCAGTTAATTCTCCTGGCTTCCAAACAGATAATTCTCAGTCTGCTAGTCCTCCACTGACACTGGCTGGAGACATCCTCTGCCTTCCCTAGCCTGTGATATTTGCAGCTGTGCTGCGAGTACACAAATCCTCCACTTAGGAGGAGTGCCATGGATAGCAATGACATGGATAACTTCTGCTTTATGTCTTGCGAAGACATCTTCTGCAAGCTGCTTCCTTCCTGCCCCTGGTGATTGACAGAGGTTTTGTGGGCCTTGAGCTAAAAGGAACAGAAAATTTGGGGACTATGCAGTTGTATAAATAAACTCTCTTCAGTTCTATTGTCATGGTTAAAGAAACGTAAAGACTTCAAAGCTAATGATAAAAAGGCCATCAAATTTGGCAGCACAGACTTAGCTGTCTTAACTTACTCTGGGGTGGTAGAGAGATCTTCTGTTCCCTTGAGGAGAAGGAAGCGAGAAACACAGGCAGATTACAGGTTGGAGCCAAGAGAGGCAAGATCACCAGTAAAAGGACCCACCAGGAGTGATCAGTGCCTCTCACATGGAGCAGCAGAGAAGGAGCTGAGTGTGAGCGCAGCAGTGGGCACAGGTGATGGAGCTTCAGGTAACACTGAAAGAGGATATAGCAGAGGGCTGAAAGCAGATTTTAATGGAGAACTAGAAGTGGCTGCTATTGTGAGTTGAAGTGGGCTGGAGAGAGTTAATCACAGTTGACTTGTTCTCTGAGTTTATTCCAGTGTAGCTTTTCTAGGAGGAGGACAGGCAGATGCTGGGGTCATCTCTGATACTGCTCATAGCTGGAGATTAGCTCCTCCTAAGATGCCCTGGCTCAGCACCTTGTGTAAGTACTTCCAAATAATTTTAATTAAAATGTCAGGTTAGTTGATCCACTTGTATTTTCACTGCTGCCTGGTGATACTGCCCTGGGAGACAGATAATGATATTGCCAGTTAGGATGGGAAGGAGGCCTCTGGAATGCTTTTGTAAAACAGAATTGTGGTGAAGTAGTTTCTTTTGGATTGCAAATCTGAGCTATTCATTTCTGTCTCTTCCTCTTCTGTGCTGAGTAGAGAGGCCCAGATCTCAAAATATTTCCAGAAGAAATTAAATGGAAATAGATATGACTGCATAATATTTTGCGTAGATAAAACTATGCACTTTTACGAAAATACATGTGTTGCTGTGTTAGCTGGAGTACATTTTCATGAAGAACTGGCTTCTAACTGCTGAATTTACTCTTGATTTGTTGTTATGATTCAATTTGATACTTTATAGGAGTGTATCCAGCGTTTTAACATTTTTCATTTTTGTTTCTGTTTATAAATTGTTCACATGTATATATTAAATATTCATGGTTAATATTTGCTGGAAAGTATTGCTTGATAAATTTTTGATGTCTTAAAATAATGTGTTTTCCACATTAATGATTAAAATTTCTCAAAATGTGTTTTATTTTTTTATACTACTGATTTAATTCTTAGTTCTTTATTCAACTTGGACTGTGACTTAAGAATTGTCAGGAAATGCTGGATGAGATTCTGATCTCCCAAAGGGATTTACAATCATCCAGTTTCAGTGTCTTCAGTGAAGTTTTGTTGCTATTGCTGGGATGAATTTTGCCTACTGACTCTAGCCTTTTCTTTAAGGCTGATTTGTGTTATTTACATGTGAGCCTGTTGTGTGTATTTTAAAAAAGGAGTGAGTCAACGGTGGAATGCTATTCACCTTCTCCAACTAATCATATTTTAAGTCCTGACAATACTTGTATCCATTTTAGGTGTTTTTATTTTAAAAGTTCTCATTTTTAGGCTTAACAATAGCTGAGTCCGTTTCAAGGTTAGTGGATGTGTTCAGTGCAATGTTTCCACAGCAAGTTTGAAAGCATCAGTTTGAAAAGAACTTAGGCTCAGCCTCTGTGGCCCTTAGTCCTAGAAGGCAGTGGTTTACCCTGTGACTTCTTCTATTTTATTTAAATAATGGTGACAAAATTACCACCACACTACAGTAAAAGAAAATGTGTTTGAAATTGAAACAAGAAGCGCAGAACACTTCAGGTATTTGAGGGTTTTAAACATTCAAAATAAGATTTCACAAAACACAAAAATCACTGTGTAAAGTAAGTCTTGTTCCTACTAAAAGTGACAACATAAAAAAGACATAAAATCCAAAGTAAAACTATCTCAAAAGACTAGCGTTATTGACATTCACTTTCAGCTCTTCCCAGCAGAGCTTCTTGGCTAATCTGGTGGCATCGTTTGTGACACTTATCCATAGGGCATAAAATAGCAGTTTGCCACCCACCTTGAGCAGGTTGGTTTTGAAGTGTTTGAAGGCAAAACAAAAAAGTACCCTGCCATTAGTGGCAAGCTGGAATTTTATATCCACTTGTTTTTGACAGTTCTAGTTGAAGCTGTCACTTACTATTTTTTTCAGAGCCTTTAAAATGGATCTTTTTACATGTTAACATGAATACATTAAAGTGGAAAAAATCCCTGCAGCTTTACTGGGTGCTAGCTGACACATGAAGACCTCCGTATTCAATGCACACACAGAACACATGTGATTAAAATTGTAATTATAGCTCTGCGTTAAGCATTTGAAAGCATAAATTAAAGGGGATTGGTAATCTTTTATATCCCATGCATTTCCCATTTCCACACATCCCAGCCCAGGATCTATGCAGTCTTTAATTAGAGCACTGAAGAAAGTGAGGCAGCAGACATTGTACAACTCTTCTTGTGATGAATAGCCCAAAATGTTTTAACTTGCATCACACTAAAATTAATAGTCTCCACATTGAATTTTTTTTTTTCCTCTTTTTTTTTCCAAATGTCCTTTTGGAAATCCAATGGGACTAAAAAACCTCTCATATGAGGAGAAGCTGAGATAGCTAACATGGTTTATCCTGGAAAAGAGAAGGCTCAGGGGGGAATCTCATCATTTGTTGTAGACATCTGGTGGAAGAATGTGTAGAAGATGGAGCTAAACAGTTCTCAGCGGTTCCTAGTGACAGGACATGAGGCAATGGGCACAAACTGAAACACAGGAAGTTTAATCTGAACATGAAAAAACCACGTTTTTGCTGTGATGGTGGTTCAACGTGGGACAGGTTACCCAGAGAAGTTGTGGAGTGGAATATCTCCATCTTTGGAGATATTCGAAACACAACTGGACAAGGTGCTGTGAAACTTGCTGTAGCTGACCCTGTCAGGAGCGTTGTCCTAGGTGGTTTCTGGAAGTACCTTCCAAAATCAACTGTTCTGTGATTCTGGTGTGGACGGGGTAACCCAGGTTTTGCAGATAGCTTTGAAAATTGTCAGCATGGTTTCTTATATATGGGACTGGACAATATATCCCGAGTCATCAGATTTATTAAGTTTGCCACTAACAAAGACTCTGTTCCAGGAAATTCTTTCTAAAACTGTATCATGACCTCAATTTCATAAAACATTGCTTTATATAGAGGGAGGCCTTTTGGCTATGCCATGCTACATGTCCACTCCAGTGAACACTTTCTGTATTTGCATTTTCTTGAAGTTCCATGCATGTGTGAGAGTCTGTTGTGTTATGTTCCCTTGTTGAGTTGTAGATGAGCAGCAGAGGGTGGGCTGGCTATTTGACTTGTGTTGGTTGCTGTAAAATGGATCAAGTGGATTCTTCTGGAGAGAAGGGAGATTGTTTTTCCCAGGAGCTATAGGAAAAAGGCCAACAGGAAGACCAGGGCTTTGCTGAGAACAGCAATGAGATATTCCCATGGTTCTGATGGTCTTGGATATAGAAGGTTTTAGTGTGGGTTATGCAGAGGCTGTTGTCACACAGAAAATTGCTAGAAGTCACTGGACTAGAAAACAAGCCAAGAGAAAAGGGACATATTAGTCCAGGAGTAGATCCTTTTCAAACCACTTTTTTTTTTTTTTTTTTTTTTTTTTTTTTTCCCCCTTTCTTTTAGAAACTTTGTTCTAACTTATTTTCAAATAAGCTTCACTTTCAAAACTCAAAAGTCTTTCTGGTTCTGTGACTTTAATAAAAAGGTGGAAGGCTTCTGCCATAGCCAACATAATATCCTAAAGTTCTTTTGAACCATACAGAGTCTTGTCTAAATTCACATCTTAGCCCATGTCAGTGTATAGCTTAAATAGCTTTGATTCTTACTGTTCTACTCTTCTTTTATCTGCTTTCATTCATAGCCTCATGTAACCCAGCGAGCCAGACTTTAGTTTCCTTTTGTTGTGCCCACTTTCTGTGCAGAATACAGAATGCAGTGTGCATTGTACACAGGGGGATCCTGGTATGTAATGGCAATAAGGTATGAAGCAGAACACACAGCACCAAAGTTTATGATTTTTTAAAACCTGGCTAAAATGAGGCATGTCAATACCCTAAAGAGCAACTTCAGCAATTGAGGAGTACTTAAACATTCATCTTAAATTTAGATAAAGAACATCTTTTAACCCTTTTTTTTAACTGGTTGGCTTCAATCAAATCATAGAAATAGTCCTTTGGTGGAACTCTGCTTTAGCAAGGCCTAAGGAAAGTTTCTTTACTTGATTCTATCATTGTGAGCAGATGCTAATGGCTCTGTGGCATTTTGGGCAGGATTTTCAAGCATACATGGCACTGGTCTTCCCCTGTTCTGAATCTCCATATACTTTACATGCACTGTCTGGCATTACAGTGGCTCTCAGAAACAGCCATGCCCTTCCTTCTGTGTATTTCCACTTTTTCAGCAACTGTTGTGTGGAACTTTCCAATTTTCTACTTCCAATTAAGTTCTAATACTAAATTCATTTTACTTACTCTACGTAATAACTTCATAATACTGTGAATAGGGCAGTAACACTATTTAGCTGCAAAGGTAATTGAAAAATGTTTTTTGATGAAAATAGCATGCTTTCCAATTTCCTTTGGCTATCTTATGGGAAATCTCTTAAATACAGTATAAAAGGAACTCCTTTCTCTTGCTGGTCATTATAACCTTGGGTCTGAAAACTGGTCTGAGAAGACTGCAGTGCTGTCCAGTCATTGCATGGTAAAATTATGTCTCTATTTGAAATATAATTTTGTCTCTTTACATACAATGGACTATTGCATTTTTATGGAAACGTTTAGGAGATTTCCTAATTAACTTTGCAACACCTGCTCAGTTACTGCATTTATGATTCTTCATTTTTTCACAGTCAACCTTATGATTATTTATTTCTGTTGAAATGCAGCTTCCCATCCTTATAGAGAGAATTTCTGAACACATGTGCAATTACTACTATTTCTCTGTTTTTTAATTATTTTCCTTTTTTCTTTCTTTTCAGTCTCAACATTTATCTCCTTGCTTTTATATGCAGTTAAATCTCCTTTAGTACAAGCATAGTCCAAAAATAGACCTGTTTAAGAATAATTTCCTGCATACCGGTCTCATGGTTTAGCTGTAAAGCTGAATGACTATGCTTTTTCCAGTTTGTGTCAGGGCTATATATTCAGAAAGCCCTTTTAAACTCAGAGATAAATGTGTAAAGGAAGCAAATTTACTCACATGAAGGAGGTATGATAAGAGGTCTCGACTATTAATTTACCAAGTAAAAGATTTTAATGGGAAGGAGTCACAAGAGCTCGTGCTGCTTCTATCTTGCCTTTTGGAAGACAGCAAAAATATTTTTTTAATGCATTTATGGGAGCAATTTTTACAATACCTTAGAAACTTCTCGTTTCTTTTAGCAATCAGGCAGAGGGAGAGAGTGGTTAGAGGATAACAAAATACTGTTGTGGGGGGGGAAGAAGAGAAGGATGTTATTTGAAAGAAAGGTTATGTGACTCCCTTCCCCAGTGTCACTTTCGTGTGATTATTTAGCATATAGCAAAGGGCTAAATGTTGTTGTAACTATTTCCTACAGCATTAATTGCTATCCATAAATTTCCTACTTTGAAACATCAGATTTCTTCAAAAAGGCATCCCTGCGGTCTGTGTGATTAAAGATAACTGCTTTTTGAGTCATACAGACATAACTGAGGAGTTATTGCTTTCCAGAGGATGATGAGTACTGACACGACTGGATGTGGTAACCTGTGTCTGTGTGTGAGGGAAAGCGCTCTGCAGGTCATTGGTGACCAGATCAGGGCGATATACATGAGAACGGCGTGGCTGGGCCTTGAAACAAAAAAAAAGACCGAACAGATGGTAATAAAGTTGTGTTGCCTGTTGCTAGTAAAAGTTTTGCATGCTGCCTGGGGAGGGAACTTGCTGGTTATTTGTGTGGATGTAGGTTTTGCTTTACCATTCTATATTATTGGCTTTAAACACTGTATTTCATTTCTTTTGAGCGTGCTGTTTTGTGGCACTTTAAATGTTTGAACACTGAGAGCTCCCACAGGGTGAATTTCTAAATTCATTTTGAAATATAGTAGGAATTGCAGAAGAAACAGCACTGCTGAAGCTGGACCTGGTCTAGTAGTGCCAAAACCTTGGAGTTTTGCCTTTGGAAGCTTATCTGAGACAGGATTCTCAGAAATAGAATCTCCCAAATGTAGATTAGAGTCTTGGAGCACGTGGGGATCTGTGCCTTTACAGTCCCATCAAGAACCTTCTTGCTTGATAGGAGAAGAGACAACTAGAAACTGATACCATTTAGTCCTCCAAGAGTCCACATCTAAACTAATGGTGTCTCGTTACAAAAATGTACTAAAACATTATAATCACAATATACAGCAAATTATATAACTGTCTTCTCTTTGTTGCACTTGAGCTTACCTCTGCATGACTAAAATGGAATGAAATAAATGTTACCTGAATGAGAAACACTTCAGACCTTCTTTATCCCAGTGTTACAAAAAATTGTCTTAAGAATAACAAATTCTTGTGATGCCCAACACTGTGGTTTACCAGGGTAAGGCATTTTGTCTTTCCAAAATACAAATCTTGTGGATTTGTGTCAAGTTAAGAAACATTCACCTGAGTGCTAGCTGAAATGATTGTGAATGTATTTGACCAATCATTGTGGAAAAGACCAGACTAGGTCATTGTATGGTTAATTAAGAAAAATGTATAGCTACTGGCTACTACTTCATGGACTCTTGTTAGGAGTTTTGGCTCGGCAATATTGAAACTGGTTTTGGGAAATTGTTTCTGGATTTTAGATGTGGGTTTTAGACATGGTTTAAGAATCCATGTGTACCTACTGAGGTTGTCAAAAACAATTTTTAAAAGTCCAATTTAAACACTCCAAATGTCAGTTTAAAAGTCAGTGTAAACAAAGCTCTTCCTTCCTTCTGTAATAATGCTGATGTTAATGAAGGAACTGTTAGAAAAAGGCCACTGCAGTATGATGATCAAAGCTCTCCATGACATGATTGTTAACAAAGTGATATTTTATTAATGTGTCTGCAGTTCAGCTTGTTATTTTCTACACTTCTTTTGTTTTGTGTACTATGATTTTGATTACTTTTCGGAAAAACTCTTGTACTTCAAGAATCAAGACCTACCCACTCTTGGTTTAAGAGGACAATTTCTTATAACAGGTTTTTATGTAATAGCTACAATTTGGGCAGTGTTTATTTCTACACTATTTCAGCAGTTCAAGGACATCTGAACTTCCTGACAATGGTTTCTTTCTTAGATTATCTGAGATGGCAGTTTGATTTTTGTCCTGTAGGCAGAGCCACTGTTTGGTAGAAAAGGTAAGCACCAGATGATGCTGTTTGGTAGAGAGCATGCAAGAAGAGGGACAGCTGCTTGAGCACTAATAAAGGGGGTGAAATGCACTGCTTTGACCTAATGGACTGCTGAAATTCCTAAGGATATTATACTTGCAAATTAAAAGTATTCTCTATTTTCAAAATGGTCTGGATGCGGGCTCACCTTTCCCACTGATATTTTGCATTTAGATCCCCAAGTTTGTTTATTGTCACCTATTAGGGCAGTATTCCATTTTCAACAAATAACTTTAAAGAAACAAAAGTATGAAAAAACTGACACAGACAAAGGTGTCTAGTTTGTAGGTCATGATAAGTGTCTACATATAGGCTTTCCTTCAGAAAAATGCATGAAGGTGCATCTGCTTATCTTCACGACCAGTTTGAGTGAACTCATCCCACAGACAGCCTAATCCAAACTCATCTGACCTGAGGCATATGACAGGCACCACCAAAAGCTTATTGAAGCCCAAGGACAGATAATTTCTGTTTGCAAATAGTTCTATACAGAAATACAGAACTTTTGCAGAGAAAATGGGGAAAACATTCTCAATTTTGACAGAATATTTATTGATGTAACAAATGATGTGCAAAATGTTGTGTTTTGGAGCAAGTGGAAGGTGTTGAGTAGATTTAATTTTGCTGCAGCTATTCCATGCATTAATTGCTATCCATAAATGTCCTACCTTAAAATGTCAGAATTACTCAAGAAAGCATTAGCGGGACCAATGTAATTTAAGGTGATTACCTTTTTGAACTGTGCAAAGTTAATTAACCCCAGGAAGAAATAATATTTTTTGTTGCTTATGTGTACATATCCAGTTATTTGTGTTATAACTTTTTGTGATCTGTACTTGTACTGCTGTGTTTATAGAAGTATATTGATTTGTAGGATTTGTTTTACTGTGTTGGATGAAAGTGTAATGAAAGAGCAATTTTAAGCATGATTCAAAGCCTCCTAAAATCAATGTGAATCTTTCTATTTACTTTAGTGGGCTTTGAATCATCTTAAAAAATGTGGTAACATAAAAAGTTTTGTTTCAGACTGTCTACATAGACAGACTTTCAGTGTGCTCTCTGATAATCCCTTATTTTCAAAATTGCCAAGGTTACTTTTCTGCTGGAAGTGACCAGTTGCAAAGCTCCTTTGTTCATTTCTAGATTAGCTCCCTCACCCCAAAGTGTTTGAAAACTGGGGCAGTGTCAAAACACTGCTTGAAAGTATTTCTCGTTATGAATCAGAGTTTAAAAAGCTAAGAGCAGAATTTATAGAACTAGCTGTAAAGGGAGATGAGAGCTGCCTTTTCAAGTCTGAAATAGTAGGTTAAAAAGCAAAATTATTTTTAGTGTATTCCTGAATGAAAATATAAACTATTTTGTTTCTTTAGACCAATAATCTATCTGGTTTATCTTGTGATGCCTCAGAAAAAGCAGAAACCTGTATAATGGGTAAGCATTCAATAATATGATTTCCTAACCATAGGCATATAGTAGCAGACATTTCTCTTTCAAGTATGAAGGGTGAGGTAGGAGTCTTATAAATTATTCTTCTAGATAGTTTAATAACAGACATCTTTTAATCCTGGCAAATTTCCTGTCTTTGTGATAGCTTGTGACATTGAGGAATACAGTCAATTTACATACAACTTGAATGCATGAGTAAAGAGGAATGGAAAGGAAAACTCTTTGTTTCCTTGTGTGAAGGATGAATAATCATGATCTAATTAAGTGAAAAGGAGGTGACTGCTCCTTTTTCTTCTTTTTTCTTTCTTGTTGTGTATTAATAGGTGCTTGTCTGAACCCTGATTTAGAAAGACTAAGATTGTGGGAGCCTCTGTGTGCCTTTGATCAGGCTATAGTTGGCCTCTGGAAGTGGGAGTGCCAACATGGTGAATGAAAAATTAGAACACCTCTCTAATCCTGCCCCATCTCAAGGATGGGTTCTTTTTCTCATAGATCTCCTTTACTCTTACCCCTTATCTTTGATAAGTTAATTTTGACAGTCATATATTGTTGAAAATGTGTTTATGGCATAAACATAAAAAAGTTTGACCTAAGAAATACCTCCCAGACAGAGTAACTAAATACAGGAGAGTATTTCCGTTGTCAGGTGCAGACCTAGTCATCTGCACAAAGTTAATGGATACTGCGTGAATTGAGGCCTAAATGTGTGAGAACTTTATGCCTAATGTTTCATTAAGTTGATTTATTGTATCTGTTAAGCACAGGTAATGATTTAATGCCTGTATTTTTAAAGACTTCATTTCCTCACAGAAAAGTACTGAGAATTTCATTATTTCTCTGAAGTGTCTTTAAATAATATGAAACAGCGGTTTGGAAAAACTAACATTAATGTCTCCAAATATTTTTTATTTAATCTGATTACTGACATTTTCTAATGGATTTATTGCTAGCTTAATGTTTCCCTTGTCACCTCTAATGAATCAGAGAGTGTGGATGCAGAAAAGAAAAAGTCTATTGCGCAGTCAAAATAGCGACGTAGTGGAGTTTTTTAATAATGATTTGGTATTTAAAAAAATAGAGCATATAAGGATTTGCCTCATCTGCAGTCTTTTTGTAAGCAAGCAACTTTTTGTCTGATTTCCCATTTGTTAGAGCAGAATCTATACTACTATGACTAAGGTCTCTTTTTTGATACTATTTTTCTTTTATTATTCTGAAGTAGTTTGGGTTCAGTTCATTGCAAAAGTGACCACCATATGCTCATATGAGTCAAACTCAATAAAGTCATGAATGCATCTTTGCTGTGCATGATCATTCATTTTAATTCCTGCATGAAGATGACATCTGTTCTTGATCCTTGTGCCTTTAGCTCTAATGAGAATCATCATCACCAATTCCTAGCACATCATTTTTATTTACAGGTAATATATGTGTCACTCTTTCAGTTTCTGAATGCAGAGAGCAAAAATTCTGCCTTAGTGTGTGTGGTTTGCTTCCACACAGGGGAAGTTGTGATAAAATTAACTCAAAAATTATTTTCAGTAAAAAAGATACACATTCCTGTCCTTTCCTGCTACATAAAGCGTGATGAGCATTTTACATCTGGAATGGCTGGACTATAGAACACATAAAGATGTACATGAAAGTATGATGGGGTAAAAATCCAAATTCATAAACTTATAAATTCTATCCTTCCAAATTTATAAAAGTTAAGAACAGAAATGAGATGTGCAGAATTTGCTCTGTTGGATGTTCATAAATGGTTGAAACTTTCATACTAAAAGTGGCTTTTGTCAGGAACATGGACTTTCTTTTATGGTAAAAATCTTTGAAAGAGAAAATTGAACCAAAGAGCTAGAAAGAAAACTGAAATGCTTCCAACTTCCACTGCTGGAGTTAGGTTTCCTCATTGTTTCCAGCTGTGTGTCACATCTCACTTGATGTAGCATCATTAGTGCATCCTAGAGTATTTAGTCTGGACTTCAGCTTAATCTAGAGGCTGAGGCATCCA
>NW_010129786.1:370-580 GCF_000699245.1 Pterocles gutturalis | reverse complement strand
CTCCCAGTGCTTCCCAGTTCCCATGGTGCCGGCTCCCAGTGCTCCCAGTACAACCCAGAGCCAGTTCCTGGTGCTCCCAGTGCTTCCCAGTTCCCATGGTACCAGCTCCCGATGCTCCCAGTACAGCCCAGTGCCAATTCCCGGTGCTCCCAGTACACCCCAGTGCCAGTTCCCGGTGCTCCCAGTGCTCCCAGTACACCCCGGTGCCAG
>NW_010129786.1:0-250 GCF_000699245.1 Pterocles gutturalis | reverse complement strand
TACTCCCCGGTGCCACTTCCCGCTGCTCCCAGTGCTCCCAGTACACCCCAGTGCCAGTTCCCGGTGCTCCCAGTGCTCCCCAGTGGCTCCAGTACCAGTTCCCCGTGTCCCCCCAGCCAGCTCCCAGTGGTCCCCAGTTCTCCCAGTGCCCCCAGTGCTTCCTGGTGCTCCCAGTGCCAGTTCCTGGTGATTCCCGGTGCTCCCGGTGCCACTTCCCGGTACCCCCAGTGCTCCCAGTGCCAGTTCCCAG
>NW_010129785.1:16294-20484 GCF_000699245.1 Pterocles gutturalis | reverse complement strand
TGCGGGGCCTCGCCGGGCACCTGACCGCTTCCCGCACTGTCCTAGCAGCTTGCTGCACCAGATTGATTTTTTTTTTTTTTTTTTCAGATTAAAAGGACTTATCTGAAGTCTAATTCTAATTTACAGCATTGTGATATTGCAGAACTGATTTGTTTAATTCTTAATAAGGGGTAGGGTGGAAGGGCTTCAAACATGTGTCCTCTTTTTCCGAGAGAAAGTAATTTTGTGATATTTTAGTCTCTAGGTGATACATTTCAGTAGTTTCGTTTAGTGTCCTTGTGTTTGTAGCCCGTATTTGCTGTTCATGTGTATTATTTGATAAGTCCAGTCTCTGTGTGGAAGTATTCGGGATGAAAGTGAACCCGTGTCTGTGATGAAGCAGTTTCAGTACTTCAAAGCACATTTCAGCTTTAATGTGCACTTGCTAGGTCTAACTGGTATGTATGTAGGAAGGCACTGCAGTAGTGGCAGTGTAAATTTGATGTGAAGTTGACAATTTCATATGTGGATTTCTTGTAAGGTTTGATGTGATGTGGACTGTGTAGTTTAAGGACTTGGTATAACATCCAGCAACATATTTTAATTCTGCCTTATGCTTTGCCTAGCTAATTATTTAAACTTTGTAAGAAGTCTAGTTCCAGTTTGAACAAATTACTATTTTTGGTTGTGTCTTGTGTCAGTTAAACCTCAAGAATATTTTTTTCCAAAGGTTGCCTTATCTTGGGACTACTGTAATAAGACCTATTTTCTAGGCCAATGTCCTGTTCATATGAATTCTCAGCAATTCAGATGGAGTTTGGTCTATTTCTAGGGCAGTGTAAAAATAATTGGTACGGCCTGGTTGTAAAAGATAAGAAATGCCTCTGTACTTACAGAAGGATTAGTGGGAAATCTTAAGTGTTTCAGCAGCGGGGAATTATGTATGAATTTTAGTGAGTAACTTGTCTTTTTATGACTCTTAGCAACATCTTTGTCTCTATCAAGTAATGAAATTATAATGTACTGTATCTTGTTATAAAGTTGTAACCAGTTTCGTGGCTTTGAAGCAAAATGAATAATCAGTGTCAGAAGATGTGTAAAACAACTGAGTATCATGGTGATTGCAGATGGGAGTTGGGCTTGATATTAGAGTTTGAGGAAGGTCAATATGTGTCACATCAGTGCTGAAACGTCGAGTCCATCCTTGCTCATCAGTCCCACAGCAGCAATGACAGAGCAACTGTGGATTTTTTTCCTTTCACATGGACAGTTCTGCTTACTTTTAAGTACCTGCATTTGGACAAGGGGTTATTTTGAGTGCATGTGCAAGTTAAAACCCTTCTCCTACATGCTATCTCACTTTTGACTAGGAATGGTAAAATACCATAGAAAATACTAAATGCCAAGTGCTTTTTTCTTTACTATTTTAGTGAGGTAGTGTACTTTGAATTTCTTGTGAGTACAGTTGAAAATACATGACAGCTTTGATAGTGATTGTTCTTCAGAAATATCCCATAAGTGATCATGTAGCGGATCTTGGTAATTCTGTGTCCTGTTACCATTAAACAGATGTTAGGCAAAGTACTACTTTGTCAGGCTGTATGAAGAATTAAAAATATCTCTCTCCTCTTATTGTAATATTTGACTTGCTTTAGCTGAAGGAGGGAGATTAATTTGTACGTGAGAAATAGCGTATTACACATTACGTTTGTGTGTGCAGCTGTTGCCCAGACACTTATTAAGAGACAAACTGAAGGACATAATCAAAATAATGTATTACATTGAGATTTTCTATTCTATTTTTAAATACAGTAGTTGTGCTTTCCTGTTAGGATCTACTGTTAGTTAAAAGGTCCTGTGCTTGCTCTGAAGTCCCCCTATCAGTCTCTTTGGTATTACAGTTGCTTTCTTTTTAAATAGGTTTTCTGCTTCTGTTTATGCCGGAAGACCTGCAGGTCTTCCTGCATAAGCTGAGAAGGGAAATTGCCTGTACTGTTAAGCCCTAAATACAAATAGTACCTTAAGCATTCTGCTTGTCATGGCAGTAGTGCAAATATTTTCATTAAGAGCTGTGAAAGTTGTAAGCTATCTTTTTGTATCACTGTAAGAGGAGGAGGGAGTTGTTTTACTAGTGAACGCAGCTTCAACATCTTCAGACCTCTTATCCTATATCTATACTGACAGTATATTGATTTGGTTTATGGAAAAAATCTAATCAGTAAGGTCAGTGATAGCTGTAGTATGATTTTTTGTAACTTGGGGAAAATCCATGAAGGTAAAATGCACGTACTTGTCTGCAACCTTAACAATGTTCTTTTAAAACATTGAGACCATTTAAGTGATGTTTATTTGTGTATGAAATTGGTGTAGGTGACTTCATACATTCCCAAGTACAGGATTAGTTGCACTGCCATAACCCTGTTTTTATAAGAATGAAAAGCAGAAAATGCTGCAAATCATCTTCTCTGCATACAGTAACTTTGTGACTTGTGTGAAAATTAAGTGTTTGAATTTGCAAATGTATATGCTAGTTGTGGCAGACTTGTCAGATAGTTCAGCTGCAGGACAACATTAGTAGATATTTATGCTGTATTTTCTGCAGTTGCTGTCTAGCGCCTGCTAGAGACACCAAACACACTGTGAAACTGAAGTTTTGACTATATGTACAAGTGTACCAGTAAAAGCTTCTCGGTCTTAGCTCGAGTTACCAATTTGTAGCACCTTTGACTTTCAAAAGAGGGCATGAATGCTTTAACAGAGCACTGGACTGAGCAGGGGGCTGGGAACACAGTGAGAGCATGTACTGCGAAAGCACAGCATGGCCAAGGTTTGACTTGCCTTTTTTTTTTTTTTTTTTTTAAAACTGAAATGATCTTAACTTTCTCTGTTCATGTTATCAAAATGTAGCTAAAGTAAAAAATACAGCTTGCTATTGACCTTGACTATTCTTAGCTAAGGCTAAGGCAAAATATAATTCTATGTGTTTTAAACAAGTCTGTAATGCCGGATATTTTTAACTGGCTGCTTAAATAAGCCACCAATTTTTCTGCTTCTGGTTTGAGCTGGATACTGCTGTGAGAGAAAGATCATCACCTACCTCTTCTGTGCTCTGTGGCTTGAGAGTATTTTTGGAAGATGGTCACCATCTACTGTGTCTGATTTTTATCACTCTTAGTTATTGTAAGTGGTGGGATTCTGCTGAAACGGTCTGATCTGGTATGGCAGTTTCTTTGTTCCTATGCAGAGTAAATAGATTGTAACTAACTGATCTGGAGCTTTCTGTCTTATTAGAATTAGTGATACTAAAGGTTCAGTCTTTACTGTCACTTAGCAGAGTCAAGTACCGCTCAGTGCAATACCTGTGTGTAAGCACGTGCAATTGTGGCTTCCCCAAAGCTCAAACATGCAGGGTACAGGATTTGGAGATCAGTTTTTCCTTCTGTATGTGGTTTTGAACTTCACAAATCCTTTTAGTGTGCTAATGCATTTGTTGTTGTTTCAAGTTGGAGTAAAGGTAACGGTGCAGCTGTGCAAAAGCTTATCCTGGTGCAGGAGAGGGTGAGGCAGGAGTGGAAACAAGCAGCTGGGGGTGGGGTGACTGTGGGAATGCTTCTGTTGGCTTTCGCTGGCTTCCAGTATTGGTGAAACTTGGCTTAAGCTTGTTTAAAATAGGAATTATAAGTTGCCATGTAACTGTTCTTTAAACAAATGTGTAAGGCTAGTTTTCCGCAGCAGTGGTGATAAGAGAACGGATCTGGTTTGAGTTCTGGGTTTCTAATGCTAATCTTGGTGTTCTCAGAGGATTTTCTGCAAAGACCCAAGGGTCATCTTATTTTACTTTTTATCTGCACTGCTCTCACTTAAAACTCTAGAATTACAGTTCATTATTTTCCTTGAGGTAAAGTGAACAGAAAGCCTTTAAGAGGGCTTCATTACTTGTCTTCAGGTGACTAGAAGAATGTGGTTAAGTGGAAAGCTGCTTTCTTTCGTTTCCCTCCCTTTTCATCTACTCGGAGGCTGAGTGCTTGCCTGCAGGACGCTTCCAACTTCCTGTCTCCCCACGCTGCAGTACTGGAGAATCCTGTTTGGTGGCGAATAGTCCTGATTAGTCCTGATTATTTTTTCCTATAAGATATGTTCAGGGGTCGGGGCGGGGGGGGGGGTGGTTTGTTTCTTGGTTTTGGGGTTTTGGCTTTTTTTTTGTTTTTGGT
>NW_010129785.1:5648-16263 GCF_000699245.1 Pterocles gutturalis | reverse complement strand
GATTGGTTGTTTGGTTTTTTGTTTTGTTTTGTTTTGTTTTTTTTTTTTTGGAAGATCAGTTTTGTTGGATCTTGACTGAAAAATGTCCTGAAAAAACAGCAGTTGTATTTACTTGATACTTAAGAGTTATTTGAAATTGGGAGTTGTTTACCTTCTGTCTGGACACTGATGACATACTTTTCAAATTGTCTTAATAAAAGCTCATAGAGCCATCACTCCCTCTTAATTTTGCACAGAAATGTCCGGGTTTTCTGATAGTGTTCAGCATCTAATGACTAAAGATTTGAAGGTGCTTGCAAAAAGTGGTTTTTTTCTTTTTCTTTAAACCTAGAGTGTCATTGAGTGTTCCTGTTTCTCTGCTATGAGATTAAACTGGGATTCAAGTCAGTCTACCTTTTTTTTTTCACACTGTCTCCATGTATTTCTTTTGTGTCCCTGAAGTGTAAACTGTTCATATAATTCATGGAAATCTAATACTGTTTGTTCTCATCTCTCATGTCCTAATATTCTAATTTGTAATGGAATGGCTGCTAATATACCTATAATGCCCAGTGACTTCAATTCTTCTCTAGTATTTCTCGTAAATAGATTTCACACTGCTGCTGATACTTCAGCTCCTTGTAACTTACCCAGGGTTACTGTGGAAGGTGGGAGTAGAGTGCTGGAAAAATGAATTGTGTCTGCTAGACCACACTGACATCTGACCACTTCTGACATTTTGTTTTCTGAGCTCTTTTCCATCCTCCTCTTGAGCATCCAGTCATGTTGCTTTTGAGCAAACTGAAATGAGTCTTTGCTCAGCTGTCAGCAGTGATGATCAGGTCCTTTTGTGAGCTGGTAGCTAACCCTCAAAGGTATGCAACTAATACTCCTTGTTTCAGCTCACGGATATACATTTCATTTCGCTAGTTATTTCTGTCAAATATTCTCTTACACTCTGAGGATTTTTTGTGTGTCCTGTATGACTGTCCTGCTTGCATCTTCAGGATTGTTCCTTTCAGATACTGAAAGGGCATGGTGTAAATATTGTAAGTGCTGAAGGAAAAAAAAAATTAATTTGTGATAATACCAAACTGAGAAACAGTTTTGATTTTTTAAACAAACTGTTGGTGTTACCTCACATTCTACTGCAAATAAATGCCTGCAGAATTCTATTTTAACAGTTCTTTGTACACTTTAAAAGGGAGGATAATAGGGTCTCCCAATTATCTTCAGGTACTATTTAACTGTTCTACATCTGGAGAGGCACATAAATTGAAAATTATCTGAAATGTATGGTGAAACTTGCAGTGGCCTCCAGTTTGCAGTCCATGTAGGGTTTACTGAGCTTGTGGAATTAATACACTATAGCAGGCAAGTGTTTGTTGTCATGATTAAGAAAATATTCTTATTGCTTTGAATTACAACAGTACCTTAGTTTCTGGTTGCTGAATATGTAATTTGAAAATCCATATGTAGTCAGTGACAGTTTTCTCACTTTGTCAATATTTGACACTTTTTTTTTCATTATTTCATTATTTTTTTCATTATTTCTTCTTTTTAGATTGCAAAGTCTGACATGTATCATACTGATATTCCTTTCAGGTTTTTTGTCTTGTTGCAAGTTTTAACTTTATCACCATATATGTAATTAGTATCTTAAACATTTCCATAAAATATATCTGAAGTGTTTGTTATTTCACTAAAGTAAATGCCTCTACAGATGCCTAGCATATAACTAAAGACTTGTTTGCCTAATGTGAGAAAACGTTGTAGTTATGACTAGCATGGAAGCTCACTGAAACAGTGCTGATGTAGTCTTAAAAATTTGCAAAGGTTCTCCTGTATTAAGGATCCATATTGCCTATTAATTTTGTTGGATTATTCATATAATGGTTCCTATGTTGTGTAAAATTCTTAGGCAGCACAGACTTTAAATGGAAATGTGAACAACTGTTTTTTAAATGGACTGGAGCTGGGTGGAGTTTCTCTTAAAACTGTATTACTATGCGTAAGTTTATTTGTAAAAAGTTATTTTAATAATGTCTGCACATAGTTCTTGAAAATGAGCTCTTCTGTAAATATAGAGCAGGCATTAATTTGGGTTTTTTTTAACTGTAAGTTCACCATTTATTTGTAACGAATTGCTCAATACAGTCGGTTTCCTGATCACTGCAAGTATATCAGATGCCCCAGCTGGTAGGCAGCAGTGTAACACTGGGGTCTCTATTATGTTTTCTGTGATAAGCGTGGAAACTAGTTCTTCTTTACTGCCCAGCAAATGCAGCCAGGCTCTTCACTGCCTGCCCTGCAGTGATGGCTGCTGGCTTCTGGTAAGGTCACTGTAACCAGCAGAACTAGCTTTTTCTTTGAACCTCCAAGATTAGGGCCAGGCTCTCCTTTGCTGCTGTGTTCTGCTCCACTCAGGCTTGTTCACACCTTCTTCAAACATCTTCATAAAGTTAACTGAGAGTTTCAGTTTCTTCCTCTGGCAAGAATTTACTCTGATTTGCAACCCCATGTTTCTTATCCCACCCAGAGGCTCCTGGGAGGAAGAGCATGAGGAAGAGGTCGTAAAGACATGCAGACTGTTCTCTCTATTCCTTCTAAGCCAGTGTTACAGGAAGGAGGAGGCCCCCCCCAATTTGGCCTTGTGTACAAGAAGGCATGAAATGAAAATCCTTAAGCCATGCAGATCTCTGGCAGAGAGCAATGGAGATAGTATTCGGGGTTGTCATTTTAGATGTACCTTGTGCCAAACGGCTACAGAAAAGATTGGATGACTGTTGGTTTCTCACTGTGAAGACTGAAATGCAGACTGACACTCAGACTGCCTTTTTTTTGTGGAAAGAAGGCAAATAATCTCCATCAGGGAATTGAATAATAAATATTTTGGATTAAACTAAGACATCTTCCATCTGTGCGAAGTTGTAAGGTGCTTTCATGCAAGAGTGTGTTCAGTATTGTAAACCAACATACATTGATACCCTCAGCAAGCAAAGTGTTCGGCTTAGGTGATACAGGGCAATTTAAAATTGCTGTGGTGGGTGACGGTGGTGTAATGCCATTTGCTTTTAGCTTCTGCTACAGGTCAGGATGCCTTCATTCAAAATGGTTACTGTTGTCACTCATTTTGGCTTTATTGTTGCAGTGAAGGAGTCAATTCTTAAAAAGAAAGCTTTTTCCTTGTGTAGGTACTTCAAAGCCAGATGGGTCTGAGTGACTTGGGAATGGAAAACATAGGGAAAAGGAGTTAGAAAGCAGCAGGTCAGTAAAACAAACAGATGTGAACTGTTTCCTTGTACCTGGAGTGCTCATCATTTCAGCCCAAAATAATTTTTCAGGACAAGCTTTTTTCTATCCAAGAAGGAAGAGAGTTCAGGTTTTGCAGACTGCTATCCTAAACTCTCCTACAGATTCTTTTTTTTCTCTACAGTGGAAGCTGGACTTCACTTTCTGAAGGAAAAAAAAAAAATTGTTGGGAGGCTTTGAGCTGGAAGTTGCCCTATGAGATGTTCATGAGAAAGGTCTTGAGATCTCTTTCAAATGTTTACTATCTGTACCGAATATATCAGTGTCAGTAACTTTCCTTGGCTGATGCCTTTGGGATACTCTGTAATATAAGTTCACTAATAACATCACAAACCTTTGTGAAAACTATGGCCTTTCTGAGAAAGGTATGGTCTTTAGCCAAATCTTTTCCCTATTTTCTCTATGTAACGTTGTTAAACTAATGCAACTGTTTAATATTAATCTTTCTAAACTCATTTGGAGTATAATTATATGTGTTTTTGAAATTGTTATTTACATTGAAAATTTTGGAGTATAAATTATCTCTTTAGAAAGTTATTTGTATTTATGGCAAGAGGAACAGTGCTACTGCATCTTCAGTTTTGTCTTTTAAGCATGTGGTTAAGTTCCAGCATGTTCAGGTACAATGATAAACCATCTTGTCCTAATAAGTATGCCAAGGTATATAATTCCCCTTAGTACCTCAGCAGAAAATTGGTATGCTCTACTGTTTGCTTGTTGTGACCTGCTCTGAGCCGCATGTTTGTGGCAGTATTTTACAGTTCTGCCATGGTGAGGATGCCCAGCAAAGCCAAGTTGGGAAGGACAATTGTTTCAGCGTTTTGAAATCAGCTATGTATGAATTACATTCCTGTATTTTTAAAATCAAATGCAAGCAGGGACACAGGTTCAGTGCCAGGGCAGGCCACTTTTAGACCCTGGGAATCAAGACTGCAGGGGAGAGCACAGCCAGAACTTTTAGGCTTTTGGCTTCCTTTCAGCCCACGGGCTGGACTGCTGAAGAGCTATCAAGGAGAACTAGTAGGAAACCTGCCAGTTTCTGCTATGCAGGCAGAGTTTCATAGGACCCTCATAAAAATGAGTCTCTGACCTTTTCTGAGTTGACAATTTTTTTTTTTTTTAAAAGCATTTCTTTCTAGGCGGCAGCTTAGCTGTATATATATATGTATTTTCACTGTCTTTGAAGTACCCACATGTGCATAAGTAGTTGAGACCCGAATAACTATAAGTAGCTGGGATTTAAGATTAAAATCTGTATTTTTGTTTGTGGGTGAGCCTCTAGTAAAACCTTTATGAAATGATGGAGCCTTTTAGGCAAGTAAGTGTTGCCTTCTTGTGTACCTGTCTTGTTTGTGGTATTGGTGCCTTAGCAAGGTTTATCACGGAGTAGGTGAAACTTCGCTAACCAGGGTTTCATTCAAAATGCTAATCCCATTCAGAGGAAAATCAGGACCTGAATTACCACTAGGCACACCTTGGAGTTACAAGTGACTCTTGCAGGGTTCTGTCAGCTCTGCCAAGCTACTGACAGCAGGACAATGCTAGCATAACACCTGTTGTACTCATGATCACTAGGTAAGTGCTGTGCATCTTGTGGCCCTCAGCTACATAAAACTTGGTGTGGGACTCATAACGCTAGTGAAGTGGACTGTCTCTGATGCTTCAGGAAGCAGGTGCCTATAGAGCTTGGGAAAAAAGAAGGATGCAAGATCTGGTGGTGTAGTATGTGTTGTAGACTGCAAGACATCCTGATTAAAACAGAATCTCCACATGTAAATGTGTGTTTCAGTTTACACTTGTTTAGCACTCTTAGGTTGCTTCTGCCTAGGCCATGCTGATAGTGTTTTGGTACATGCTGGTTTGTGAGACATCTGAAAATGGTGAGTTTCTGTCACTATTAAAACCCTGATTCAAAGGATATAGCAGTGAAAGTTATCAAGAGTGAGAATATGGGTGTTTTCCTTTTTTTTAATTTTTTTTTTTCTTTAGTATACCTAGGACCTCTTTAACAATAAATAGCTATACTCAAGGAGCTGTAAGATTTTGAAAAAATGCTTAGTTTGCTTCTTTTGGCTTATTGGGAAATAGTTCAGCTCTGGTCCAATTAATGTTTGTAAAGGTAAGACTACTGAACAAATTAACCTCCTCTGGTTAGCACTGGTACAAAATGTACATTAAGTTTCTCTGTTTGTAGAGAGAGCTACACATCTCCCTGATTTGAACAACTAGTAAGTAGGTAAACTGGATTGGAACAAAGCCAAAAACAGATAGAGGACTGATTTATGCAATTGTAGCATTTTCAGATCTGTGGAATTTTGTCGTCTGTGTAAAAGAGCTCTACTGGTTATACAAGTTGGGACCAAGTCTGGGTGGGGGTGGAACACAGCTTGTGTTATGGGAGCTGGTACCTTAAGAAGGAGAGGATCTTTTTTCCATTAAGTATTTTCAGTTGCTCTCTGGGGAAAAGACACTGTTGCCTCTGAATTTCAAAAAAACTTTCTTACGCAGCAAACATTATGAGAAGTTTATGATTTGGTGGAGGCACAAAGCAGGTCTATGAATTTTGCACTAAAGAAATTTTTTAAACTATTTTTTATTTTCTTGAAACCACACATAATTAACGGGTAAACATAAATGCAGTCGTTGTAGTTACATTTGGTCAAGGTTTTGGCATGTGTCAGTAGTAGTCAGTCTATCCAATCTTTCCTCAGGTTTCTTTACAATCACTTTTGGAAAATAAAAAATACTATGTAGAACTTGCTCTTTTTTTCCCCCAGAGTTCACTTTAGAGAACCAACGTCTCACTTTCTCTCTCCTGAAGGCCCAATGTCTATCCCATTGCATTTCTGAGCCTTATTGTGACAAGCTCTGCCTTTTGATACCTAAAAGGAAATGGGAAATGAGACAATACGGGTCTAGCACTGTTACTCCCTTTCCATGTTCAAATAAATGTCATGTTTTTATAACTGGGAGGGGATAAAGCTGAATCTCGCAAGGGAAATGGTTGGTGTAGCTTGTTTTTACCATGATGGCTTTTGATAAGGATTTGTTGTGTTACTGTATCCTTATTTGCAGTCACTAAAATGATCTATATTACAGGATTTTAGATGTTTAACTCTTTCAGCTTAACTACATTAGTCCTTCAGAAGCTGTGAATGGTCAGTCAGGGTATAATTATTGAGAACTGTGCTATTCTGTAGTTCTGCAGCAGCTTGCTTCTAAGCGTGTAGATGGCTGGCTGGCTAACGCTTAATGCAGACATACTAAGCAAGTGGATGGGAACGCTGTCTTCTAAAGTGGTCAGCTTGCCTGTCTGCAGTGTTCAAAGAGGTACAGTTTGGGTCCTGTATCTGAATGTTCATGAGGTATTTGTTGTTAGAAATATGAGTGAAGCTGACTTTAGTTTTCCAGGATAGGGTTATATGACAGTGTGTTCTTCACTGGTCCTGTGCAGTCCAGGCTGAAGTCAGCCTTGTTTCAACTCCCTTTCAAAGGTGTGTCTTCCTTTGATGTCTGCTTGGACTTGGGGCTCTATCACCCTAGTCACAGATTGCCTGTCAGTTTAGTGTAGTAACTAATTTAATAGGTGACATCAATTGTCAGCTTCTAGTTCACAGCCAGGCCACCGCTACTACTTAGTGTAAGATTAACTTGTTGAGAAAAGTATTTCCGTAAACAGTCCGTTAGTAAGACACAACAGGGTGACTTGTTTCACGTACAGACTTTCCCCCAACTATTATTCCACCATCATTTTCTGGAAACTAGTTTATGTTTCTGGTCTTTTATATGTGTGATGTAGTTTCATAGTGATTTGAAAAGCACTTAGGCATGTGTTTAAAGAAGTGATACTGCCTTCTCAGTTACTGTTCCATTTTTGAAGGGCTACTACTGTGATACAAGTCTTCATAGTAAGAAGTAAAATGAGTCTGACATTGTTAGTGATCAGAAAATATTTGCTTAATCCTTGAATGTTTTATTAAAATTTAATAAGGAACTTACCTATTTGTTAAAGCAAATGCTTTTTACATCCTCTTTTCTTAGACATTTGTCTTGTAAAGGTCTTTCAGAACAGCATACTTTTAATTTAACTTGAAATTGACATATTGCAAATGTGTTGTGTTTCAGTGATGGTAGTTAAACTTTTAAGACATCTGGTCACACATTGATTTGACATAAGATCCTTTCTGTAATCTCTTACTATGTGGCAATGCCATTAAACTAGATCATCTTCCATTGTTGTAAAAAGTGTGGATTTTTCCCCCACTTTTTTCATTCTTTCAAAGTAAAACATTGTGTAGCAAAGTAGAAAAAATGAAATTAGATTATGCATGGATTTATGAAAGGCAGGCCCTGCTTGGCTGACCTGATGTCCTTCTATGACAGGGTGACATGCTTAGTGGACGAGGGGAAGGCCGAGGATGTTGTCTACTTTAGTAAAGTCGTTGACACCATTCCCACAGCATTCTCCTGGAGAAACTGCCAGTTCACAGCTTGGATGAGCATACTCTTTGCTGGGTGAAAGACTGGCTGGATGGCTGGGCCCAAAGGTGACGGTGAATGGAGTTAAATCCAGTTGGCAGCCAGTCACAAGTGGTGTTCCCCAGGGGTCAGTTTTGGGGCTGGTTCTGTTTAGTATCTTCATCAATGGATGAGGGAATCGAGTGCACCCTCAGTGAGTTTGCAGATGACACCATGTTGGGCAGAAGCGTTGATCTGCTGGAGGGTAGGAAGGCTCCACAGAGGGATCGGGACAGGCTGGATGGAGGGGCCGACGCCAGTCGCATGAGATTCAACAAGGCAAGGTGCCAGGTCCTACACTTGGGGCACAACAGCTACATGTAATGCTACAGGCTTGGGGAAAAGCAGCTGGAAAGCTGCCCCATGGAAAAGGACCTGGGGGTGCTGGTCAACAGCCGGCTGAACATGAGCCAGCCATGTGCCCCATTAATTTCAATTAATACTTCTGATTTCTCTTGCCTATTTGATTTACGTGTTTTCTGAATGCGTCTTCTATTTCTTTTTCTTTACTGTGCCCTCTTTGGTTAGAGTTGCTTATACAGAAAGTGAAGGTTTATTCTTAAATACAGCTGAATATAGAATTACCAAATTTAGGCTTCACATTTAAGTAACAGCTTTGGGAGCCTGGCATCTTTTAGAAAACTAGATTGCTCCAATGGATACTTCCTTATGAATTGGGAAGCTTTTCTAATGTGAAGGCAGAGAGGGGAACAATCCAGAACGGCAGTCACTGATAGTCTTTCACCTTCTTCAGAAATGCCCTCTTCTTCTGAAGCTGGCAGTGGGTACAAATGAACAGAAAACTATGTTTGCTCGAAGTGATGTGGATTATTCTGACTTTTTTAGGATTGAGTGCGCAATATTAAATGTTAATTTGCACTATTGTTTTGAAGTTGCCTTCAGAGAAAATGCTGAAATCTTACTTTTCTCAAAATATGTAACTTCCTTGAGATGCTTTTCGTTAAATGTTTTTGAAGAGAGACTATCTGGCTTTTATCTACCAATTTGAAAACCCATAAAGTTTTTTAAGGTCGTCATTTTAATGGACTATTTTTTGTTCCATGAAGAAATTACAAGATGGTTATGAACAGAAATACAAGATTCAGTCAACATTAGTTTAACTTACCCTTAGACCACTGAAATAAAATGAACTGGAAAAGCTCCAGAAACCAGATTAAGAGACACTTGAAAGCACAGATTCACTTAGTGTCTTTCTTATTTCAGGGCATCATGGTGTTCAAAACTGCTGGAGAATCTCAGTGAGAAACTGGTAATAAACTGAAATGAAAACTTGCAGCAGGAACGTATATGTTCCTTTCAGAAATTCCTGTTAAAACAACAGTACAGGAAGAGTATCTAAATTGATGACTTTAGTGCTGTGAAGTGACTGAGGAACTTAGTCCCCAAGTGAAATGGCAGCACTTGGAATGATCAGGCTTTTGGACATTTCGTAAAGGAAAATGGTTTCTCAGCCTGCCTCAAAACTTGTAGTCTGTTTTGGTAGGGATTTGTGTCTGACAGAGGGGTGTGGAGAGGAAGAGAGACAAGTCTTAGCTTTACTGAAACTCTGGAGCTGATTCAGCATTGCCTTTTATGGCCTATTCTTCTGGGTTTGCCTTTGTTGTTCACATGTTTCAAGTGTTTTCCATTCATTGTTCTTCACTGCACTGAACAGTAAGGTGAAATTTAAGGAAAAAATATTCTGTAATTAGGTTCTGTACTAGATTTTGGCAGGTAGGTTTCTGATTTGGGCTTTTTTTTTTTCCTGAAAGCACAGACACCCAAGGAATGCTAATTTAAATAATGCTGTTCTTTTAGGTGCAAAATCATATAGATGGCTTTCAAACATAAGATTAAAAAATAAAGGGCATATTCTTCCTTAATTACACCTATGTCTAGGTCTATTACTGTTGTTTACAACGCCTTAAATTTATGAGATATTTCTGAGTAGTGTTTACTACCAAGAAGGTCCTGCAAAGTACATAGTTACTTTTTTTCTGGGATATTTTCTTAAGGCTTTAAAGTCAGAGAAATTGTAGAATTATGCAGTTTTCTTTCATTGGAGAAGCAAAAATCTTAACCTGTAGATTTTTCTATCAGGTAACCATTTACATTGCATTTCATATGTGAGTTAGAAAGGTGTCCTGGATACTCTGGCATAAAAACACCATGCAGGATTTAGTATGAAGTGAGAAATCTGGGAGCCACTTTTAGAGTAATGATTAAAAGAAGTGTGAAACAAATATGGAAGTTATAATTTAAACTTGTTCCACAGATTCTACCTAGCATTTACTCTTTTTTTTTTCTTCAATCTTTGAAATGCTTTATTCCAAATGAAAGGGGAAAAAAGTTGAAGCAGATCTTCTGTTCCCAGACAGTGACCTAGTCAACGTCAGTCAGGAAAATTTTGGACCTAGCAGAAGCAAGGATGCCTTTCAGGCCTGCTGTATAGCTTGGCTTCACAAGTGATAAATTGCCAAGTAGTGCAGTTCTAGCTCATGGGAATGAGGAGTAGTGTCATGAGTACGATAGTATGGCATAACTGCCTATATCAGGTATAACTTTATGAAAATGCCTGAATAGCGTCAAAGGGTCATTGTCATGTCTGACTTTCATCACTTTCTGAAAAAGCAGTGCTTCAGTCTCCTGTCTCAGTTTGTTTCGCTGCCTGTTAAAAAGCAGGGAGTTTATCAACAAACTTGGACATGTACCTGTATGGCAAAAGTAAAGGGTTATGAGATACTTGAATACATGGAATAAAGTGCAAGGAAATAATATATGGGTTGGTTTTGGCTTGTTTTGGGTT
>NW_010129785.1:0-5619 GCF_000699245.1 Pterocles gutturalis | reverse complement strand
ATATTGGAGGGATTTCTTTTAACTTTCTCTGATATTGCCTCAAGACTTTTCATTTGCATTTTTTTTCTTCCAGATTTGGGGTTAGTTGCTTGCTTGCTTAGATAGAATTGCTTGATAGATTTATGGGGCTGCCATGAATAACAGCATTGCTCTTTTCATCTGATTGCAAGTTAACAGTATGTTTCAGTATGTTTTACACTAGAAGCCTTGCAAAGTACTGAAGGTATACAGTGGAATATAGTCTTGTTTGCTTATAATTGTAGTAACTGGTGAATATATGAAACCTGAAAAAGATTCAGACAAGGATAACTGTTCCTCTCCCACATGACCCACCCCCCCAGACACTAGTGGCACTTGTGCACTGTGTTAAATTAGACATAGACATTTTTGCTTATTGTTCTCATACATTTTAGTTCTACCACGTTTCATAAGGGAGAAAAAGTATGGATATTTTGATTGAGCGAACTAAAATAAAAGATCTACATAGCTAATTTGCTTCACACATTGATCATAATTTTTGTTGGCAACACTTTAGTGCCTGGGCTAGACTTTATGCTTTGCTTCTCAGTAAAAGCATTGCTTTTGAATTAATCCTGTTACATCGATGTGAACACCTCTCCTTGCTTATCCTATGGATGTGCAAGTAGTTCACTCTCTAACGTGAAGCTGGAGCTGCTAAGATGCAAATGGAACAGACGGCTCCTACTTACATTGTAATGTCTCCTAAATTAACTGATGTTTCCTTTTACTGTACCACTTTTAACTAGATGTGTTATATGTGAATGGCACAAGATTTCTTTTGCTGTAAAGAGAGTAATTTTATATAGGAAATATTGTGTTTTGTGAACTGTAAAACAACTCTTTGAAAAAAAAAAAGTCAGATCTGAGTTTATTGCTCCTCTGAGTTTATTGCATCTACTAAAAAGTGGATGAACTTTTAAAAATACTTCTACAAGAGTCTTCTGAAATAAATTGCAGGTAACAAGTGCCTTGTCATGCAGCTGAATCTTTAGCAGATTGGGGGGGTTTGCTGTGGACTTCATGCAAAGTAGCCAAATGCTTACTGCAAAGAATGGCCTCAGTGAGTGTATTCTGTGGTACAAGGAAACAAAGTCCTGATCTCCAAGGAAATGCTTCCTGTTGTGTTCTTAATGGTTCTATCAGAGTAAATAGTTTATTACTTGAACAAGTCATCGAAGGAGCAGCTGAATTGCAACAGATCATATAGTATAGTAAAATTCAGTTCTGTGCTGATCATATCTATTAAGTTTATTTAACTATTGTGTATTTTAAATTGAGTCAACTGTACTGTGCTATTCATAATTCAGTGCAGAAGTCATGTAAGACTGTCACACACACATTTCCCTTTTTATAATTGTTAAAACAAACAGCTGTTTTCCTACATTGTCCAACCTTTTTGGTTTTCTGAATGTAACGGTCTGTAGAAAAGGAATTGCTTCGTAAAACATGCTCAGATGTTAAAACAGTACTTGAAAATTTAAAACAGTACTTGAAAATAACTTGTGCTTTCCAGATTTCTGCCTCCCATAAACCAAGTTTCATGGAGATTTTTGCATCCTACGACAGGAAAAGGAAATGTTTTTTCTTAGCCAGATACGAGAAACTAAAAGCCTGCAGCTGCCTTCTGCGAAATGTTTTTGAATTCCCCAACTCTGCAAGGGAGGGAGTTGTTATGAAGCCTTTCTTAACTTCCATTAGTAGTTACCTTTGTCTTCATGCCATCTGTGTTATGGCAAATGTAACTCTAATGTGTATTGAAATTTCTGTCCTTTTTGTATTTATGTTTCGGAGAGAGCGAGGAATGCATCTTTCTTGACTAATGTCTAGCCTTGTTCTGTCTAGGCCTTGGGAAGAGATTGCCTTTTTGTTGTTGATGCCTTCAGGAATTTGAGGTTGTTTTTTTGTTTTGGTTTGTCTTTAATTCAGCCGCCAGCCCTCATAGCAGAGGTACGGTTGTCAGCATGCTAATGGAACACTGTCAACATCTAGGTACAGTAATCTGTTCCTGTCTGCCTGTTAAATGTTGAAAAAGTGACAGTCTTTTTGATAGTTTTGCAAAGCAGGAAGTTAAACTTCTCACTCTTTGTTAGAGACTTCAATGCCTAGAGCAGGAAGAACTGCTGAGATCCCTAAGAACACGTTCCAGGATACAAGCACACAGTGTTTCTGTTTTAGTGTCAGTGTTTGTGAGGAAACTGATTTAACTGAACAATTTTTCTTTTTTTAAACTTTTTTTTTTAATGGTTTGTAATAGTTGAGAATCCTCTTCTGATTTGTCTAGGTATGACTTCAAAGTTGTATTTTAACAAGCCATGGTGGAATCAGACCCTATTTCTAAGAATTCATTGCTAGTATAGTTACTCCAGGGAAAGCCTTCATGAAATGAAACTTGCCTTCCTTCCTGTCCTCTTCTGGGTTGTATGTATGGGATAACACTGACAGATCTGTTTGTTTGAATGTCTGGTTGCATGGATGTGTTCTTTTAGTTTTAACATAAACCATAGTTGTACAGTTTCTCCTTCCCTCCCCGAAAGGTCAAAGAGGTCATTTAGGATTTTCCATCTGACAGTTTGATTTGAGTGAAACTTACTCACTGAATATATAAAGCATTTTATGGCAGTATTGGATGTCCTCATGCCCTGGTTTCAGACAGGACTTCTGAATAATCTTCAGTATTATTTCTCTGCCTCCTCAACCACCTCCCTTCTGAAAGGGGAAAGAAGTTTTAAGGAAAGCCAATGCAGTAGGTTACATTAATTGCTAGGGAATGCCATCTGTGTAGCTCATGGTAATATATATTGGAGTCTGTAGTTCTCCGCACCTGGAGAATTACTTGGGTTTTGTAGTTTAAATGCAGTTATATAATGGCATTTCTGGTGTAAGATTTTTCTAAAAATTGAAAAAGTGGGGTTTTTTTTCATCATTCTTGTGTATTATTGCTGTTAGTGTGACATGTAGTCAAGGACATGCAATGTCTTCTACCTAGAAAAGTCAAAAATCTTCTGCAGATAAGCTTCTTTGTAGCAAAAATAAGAAAAAGCCTGTACTTCGTGTACCAGTTAGTTTTCTCAGTACTTGGGCAGATACCTGAGTACCTTCCTCCTTTTTGCCTTATCTACAGGAGCAGATTTGATTATTACAACTTTTTAAAATTGCCTCACAATTTTAAAAGAAAGAGAGGAGGTTTAAGTTGCTGTACTCCCAGGCCTTCAGTTTTTGTGCTGTCTGACAGTGAGTTTTGCTTCCTGACCTACACTTGTTCACAAATGTGGCATAGAAATTGGAATAAAGAATGTGCATTTACCTTTAACATGTATCTAGCATAACTTTCTGTACTGCAGTTAATTTCAGCTGTCATCTTGCTTTTTTTTTAAAAAAAAAAATATTGTTGTATCCCGAGTAAACATATTTTTTTCTTTTTCCCCTGAGGTCAGTTCAGCTTCTTTTAAACATCTCAGGTAATATCATGTGACATGCCTTCATTTTTTTAGAGTGCAGCCTATATACAAACCAGCATATGAAAGCTTATAGCAGACCGAAAATCAGTTGAGTGAATTGGTGCAGAGGCATCCTCCTCTGATTCCTCCCTGAATCCACACCTTGCTGGTGAACATGGGGAAGAATATAGGGGGAGGAGTTGCTTAGAGGCTGTTCTCGTAGTTTTACCCTGCAGCATGCCCAGGCAGTTACTGTTTGTCATAGGGTACTGCACTAGGTGGACTTTTGCTTTGGTCTTATAAGGATGCTCCTACAGGGACATCCTGTGGAGTGACAGACTACGCAGCTGGGAGCCGTCTGAATGTGTAGGATCTACAGTTACCTGTAAACTCTATTCTTACATTTATCTTCGAGTCATACTGCCATGCTTCCTTTCTGTCCTGAAAACGCTTCCTACCATAAATAGGAAATGAAGTTGTTATTTTGGGGGGATAACCTAATGAACAGAAAACCTAAAGAAAGTACTATTAATTTATTTCAGAGTGTAAAGCTTTCCAGTACATCTAATCTCATCACTGCAGGTCATAACCCCTGCTATTTTGCTGAGTAAATCCCGGCTGAAGGAGAACAAACTTCAGATTTTGGTGGATGTTGATACTTGACTCTATTGTTTTTATGTTCTAGGACAGGCACACCTGAACTGGGGCCTAACTCTTCTCCAGGATTTATAGCTTGGTTGAATTTCACAAATTCCGTAAAAATAAGAGAAGCAAGGCTTTTCTGTACAAAAGTATAATTTTACAATGAAAAATAATGTCTGCAAATCAAGGCTTTTGAAAACTATGTTCTAAAATTGGGATCGGTAAGAAAGCCTTCTAAAGAAAGCTTAATTACTTGTAATTTTAATTTCAATGTGGACACATATCTTGTGTAATAGTGAAATGTCATTTTCCAGAAGGATGACAGGAGGCTTCTCTTTTTTTTATACAACTTTCTCAAACTTGTATAATGAGAAGTTTGAGAAAACTGTGTAACTTGTTTGCATCTGTGTGTAACTAAGTGATTGTTGAACCTGTCAAAAATTATGTTGATTTTTTAATTTTAATTTTGGCACATTGGGTAAAGTTTACTTTTACGTATACCTTAGTTTTTGTTAGTAAATTTACTGTTACAAAAGCATTAGTACGTTGTTTTCCTGATCTCCGGGAAGCAGTACACTGGTTTCACTTCACTGTAAAGCTCAGGTAAGTATTAATGCTTCGTGATAGCCTGACCACATGTTTTATATCAGTTTTTTTAATTAGTTCCTTGGGGTGGGGATGAAGGAAGGAAACCTTGTCGTTGCTGTACGTGAACACTTAGGCATTGTGAAGTTTGTGTGGGAGCATCCTAGCGTTCTTCCTTATATTGGGAATATCCATGGAAGGGCCTTCCTATTAATATTTTATATTTCTTGATGTAAGTTTACTGATAGTGTCAAAGTTCCAGAGAACTGCTCCATTAAATTCAGACTTGATTTGTAGAGGAGGAACACAATTGTGGACAGAAGACAGATATCTGAGGATTGCATTGATGAGCTTACACAAGTAGTCCACAAAAGCCTATTGTATAGTATTTCAGAACAAATACAATCTTTGTATTTTGGGCTATGTGGGAGAGTAATTTAAAAATCTGAAAGTACACTTGTGTGTTAATGTTTTTTTTCTTTGTGGCTATGGACTTGACTGAGTGCTGCTATCTCAGCTGAAGCAATACTTGAGTGTCCTGGGTTAAGCAGAGAGAACTTTTTTTTTCCTCTTCTTCATAAATAGCTCGCAAGAGGCTGTGTTTTGGATTTATGCTCAGGAGGAGCTGATAAGAACGATGTTTTGTTCTGCTGCCAAGGTTGGCAGACAGGCAAAGAGACACAGTCCAGCTGCTAGCTGGGATTTGCTCTTAGGTTAAGATTGAGAACCAGACTGACCAATGAGTTATTCCATAACATACACGTCATACCCAGTATGTAGGTAAGAACTCCTGGAAGAATGCTCTCTTTTGACTTCGCTCCGCTTTCGGTTTCGGTGCTCTCTTCTGGCTCCGCATCGCTCTCCCAAGGCCTTTCCCCCCCCACACACACCCCGGTCAGCTCTTGGCCTGGGACGCTCGAATCGTTATCTCCGC
>NW_010129784.1:0-19412 GCF_000699245.1 Pterocles gutturalis | reverse complement strand
CTGTGATTCTGTGATTCTGTGAAATGGATGTTTGCATTTTCCATAGGGATTATGGGAATAATCGTCCAATATTAAAGACTGTCACACAGAGCTTGGTCAAAATTTCCAAATCTAACATTAGACTTCTAAAACTCTACACAAATAAAATGAAATTAATTTTCAGGAACACTAGAAAGCTGTCACTGTCGTGAATTTTAGCAGGAGTTTGGGGTACTCTACAACTGGCACAATGAAGCCACTCTTATTTAGCTGGCTAGATATGAATTTAGGACCTTAATTTAGATGCTTGGTCTACGGCTATCCCACCAAGTTAAACATGTTGGGGAAAGCTGCTGGGAGTGGACATCAATAGTTCTAGAGTATCTCACATCTACACAAGTTATCTGCTCTAGCCACCAAGAGAGGGTGACTAAATGCAAACTGTCTGTTGAGAATGGTCCCTGGGCGGTTTAATATCCAGCACATACCCGGGATTTCAGCAAAAGAGATGGTGTGAAAAGCCCATATGCATTCTAGGCAACAGTCTAAGGGTTTATTAGCAAAGATAACCTTGTTCCAGGGTGTTCCTTGACACACTTGGATTTATTACCATAGGTGCAGCGTTTGGTTTAAAAATTTTGTTTGGAGATTTTAGGAGAGACAGGTTTAAGCTAATGCTTTGGGATAATTCAGTGTTTTTTATTCCATTGAGAACCTTAGATTGTGAGGAAGATAATTTTCAGAAACTTAAGTCCATCTGGGCACTTTAGGGTACACAGCTGCCTGTGAAAGACCTTGTTTCACTGCAACAAGAAGCACTTGTTCAGGAATAAATTATAAAACTGGTAAGCAGGCTGCAGTTCAGCACAGAAGCTGCACATAGCAAAATGCATGAAGTTTTATGTTGAATGTGATATCGATGGTATTTCTGATCCTATCCAAGCAATTATCAAGCATTTCAATCCCTTGTCTCCTCCTCTTCAAATACAAACATGGACTCCTGGTGTGTGGTGTGGGACCCTGCTGATCTGGAGTCTAGCACTTTACTGAGTCCCTCAAGGACACTTGTGGCCTGGCAGCGCAGTGGAGTGGAGCTTTTGCAGAGAGCTCCAAGAGAGCAGCTTTACAAGGTGAGGGAGATGGAAGTCAAGATCCTACTCCTTCCCTGCTCATTCTCTCCTGCAGCAAAGCCCCAGATCTACAGTGGGAAAACCACCTCCTCTGTGTCAAGTTTTGTCTCAGCTGCAATGACGTGATGCAAACGACGAAGTTTGCATAAGATCACCAGGTAGAACTTAGTGCAATCATTGCACATGTGAGATGAGACCCACTGCTACCTCAGGTTTGAATTCCTCGACCACTGAATTTCTCCCTTACTTTTCCCCTTTTTTTAATGTTATGTGAATTTTCCACAGTTTATTATCAAGTCAGAAATATGTCCATAATGCTGGAGAACTGTCCGGCACCTGTTCATCCAATGGCCAGACAAGATATTAACTGCCCCATCTGAGAAAGAGCACAGTAAAACACATCCTACAATGCTCCAAAGAGGGCATGCACACTTATCTAAAGTGGATCAAGAGAACACACACACCTATACCACATGTTCTCTTAAATTAACAAACACTTTAATAGCACAATAACTTGTATTCACAAGATGCAACTGAATGGAAATCTGACTTCAGACTTATTGAAAACCCCTCTAATGAGAAATTAAAGCTACAGAATGATCTTATCAGAAAGGACTCTGAACACTTTCCTTGGACAGAGAAATAAAATCCCTGAATGCCCTTTTGTGCTTAGAGTCACTGAACATTACTGGCTTCTACAAGAAACATCTTTAGCTGGCTTTTAAATGAGATTGGAACCAATCAGACAATCTCTCGCTAATGATTTCTGGAGTAAAGCATGAAAAGAACTAGAGAATTTGATCCCTTATTTCCTCTTGTGGTCCTTTCATTCTGCTTAGCTCTGTTCCCTTTTTCTTGTGGCTGATGAAACAGCATTCAAAGGTCAACGAAGGGAAGGAAGGTGGGATGTGTTTTGAAGGCCTTGATCAAAAAAGAAAGTTCATTAAGTTTCTTAGCAAAAACAGCTAGAGACCTCAGGGAGAAATATCTTTGTATGCTTTTTGAAGCACATCTCCTTGGAAAAAAAAAAAGAAAGCTATATTTCCTTGGGCACAGCCAGCTGAGGAATAGAGAAAAATTTATCAATGGAGCACTTAGGACCACAGTTTCCATGGTCTCTGTCTGTTCGGTTTTCTAAAAATCTACCTCTGCCAAAAAAGGGAAAAATATTTGTCAGTCTTTCCATATATGAACCAAATAAGAAAACTGTTAAGAACATGCAGTTGCACTCTTCCTCTCAGAAGGGAATTTCTGAAGTAGCAATGCATGAGTGCATCAGGAACACTACAAAATGTGCCTCACCAAGGATTAACAGATGAGGTTTACAAATGTGCCTTACCAAGGGTTAATAGACGAGGCTTGCAAGAACACATTGTGCAGAAGAAGCCAGAACTTGGATCTGTGGAGCTTGCCACAAGCTCCATCAGGACTGAAATTTAGCTGGCCTCTAGAATGTTCAGGGGTGTTAGTGAAAAGCCTATGAATTCTGAGCTGCAGATTTTTCCTGGCTTTGTAACACTCAGGAGGTATTTCTTCAGGCTAAACAGATGACTTACAGACCTCTTAGAAGTACCATAAAAACGAATATTAGGAAATAATACACTCCATGCTATGTTGGCTTTGTGTAACGCATTGCATAATATTTCTATGCACAATGCACTTTTCATTGTTGTGTGAAATATTCACAGCCTTTTTCAGAGAGATATAATTTTTGTACTGTGGCATCAGCTGTGTAATCAATGTTTTATTAGCCAACAAGATTGAAATGCAGCTCGTTCAATATTATTATGTGATTGAGGTTAGAAATCCCTCCCCCCCCCAAAGTAAATTATTAGATAACCTTTATTTAACATTCTAGTGGTAATTCATTTCAACTGGATACTTAAAACTGATACTCACAGACAGGATATTTTTATAGCTGTGTGACAGTGGCACTGCACATATGTTTAATTCCTTATCATCGTGCTGGTCAGCAATGTTTGTTTGCTAAATGCAGGTGGGGTGACACTTGGAATCATAGAGGTATGGCAGCAGTGACACACCGTGTACAGTTTCCACTTCCTTTCATCAACAAGATCCTGGGAAAAATCTGTAAAAGCATTGTATCAATTCATATGAGTTCTGGATGCTTGCTCTGAATAAATCTGTACCTGAGCTAGTCACCATAAGCTCCCTTTAAGCAATGGAAAGAATTAGGCATTTAAGGGCACAAATTAGATGTCTCATTTTAGGTGTCCCATTTTAGTGGTATAGTTTAGGGTGAAATAACCCATTCTATTTCAGTGCTTATTTCCCTCCAAAAACTATAAGGGGAAGCTAGGAATCTACTTTGTATCTTGAAGTCTACACTAAAGACATTTATTCAGGTGGAATCCAGCTTAATGAAAATGCCAAAATGAATACCAAAAAGCTCTTTATAGCTTTAGAGAATACTGGCAAAGAGTCAATACATCATCTTGCAACAAAGACCAAGAAGTAAAACACTGGCTTTCCAGTAGAAAAGGCTACTGTCCACTTCTGTTTGTGCTTCCTGCTTTATTGAGAGATTTTGTCACAAACATGGTAAGAGGAAAAGAAAAAAAAAAAAGTATATGGGAAACAATTTCTATAATGTTATGCTCAATGCAATCTTAGACTGAATGTTTTTTTCCCTGAAAGAGCATAGAAATAGAAAACTTTGCAAGTTGCTGTACACAAAAGTAATCAGATTGAGCAAACACCCATTGAAAATTCTTTCAGTGTAAAATAATTCACAAACAGAAACACGTTAGGGTTGTAAAACATCTTGTTATGCATCCTGAAACAAGTTGATGTGACAAGTTACACGATGAAGTAATTTGGCAGGTATACATTAGGACAAATATTATATCATATGTAAATACTTCATTGTTTCTGATATAATTTAAGTCTCTAATATTCCAAAATCTTTTTGAAAAGCCCACATGAGCCTCTTTAGGCAGTGTGGGCACAAATAACTGTGTTATTCCTGAGAATGAATCTAAAGTTACACATGATGAAATGCAATCAAGCCATGGAAACTCAGAAAGTTACCACTCATCATCCGGACTCCTAGCACTGATTATATGTACCTTTTTGGCATACTATCAAGAATAATTGAATCACTGTGGCGTAAGAAATCATTGCCCAGCAGCTTGGTGGTAATAATCAACTCTTCACGCTTTTCCCCACCATTGGGGAAACACATTTTGCTTCCTCTAATATATTCTGTTTCATTATCGGAATAAGCCAGGAGGCACAACTGGCCAGCTGTGGGAGCTCAGCTGCATAGTGGCAATTTGTTCACCTGTCATAACTCAGCCTTGTTAGATCGTGTGTCCACACCTGCTGTGCTATAGGCCCTAGACTTGGTTCTTGGGTCTTTGGGCTCTAAGATGTAGAAAAATTTTGAAAAACTTCCCCTTCTGCATCAGTCAAACAGAATTTTTAATTACAGTCTAACCAACACAGACACTTCAATGGCAACAGACACAAATAAATAAATCCCTCCATCAGTTCAATCTTCTGCCTAGTTTTTCTCAGGATTTAGTTCGGAAATTGTAATCTTTTCTTGTGGTGAAAAGTTTCATGAGAATTGAGAGCGAAAGTTTTAAAAAGTTATGTTAAATGGTGATGAAGTCCATATGTAATCTTTCTTCAGAATCATCAGTACGGAAGAAAGAGGGATCAGAAAGCTCTTTTTTCCTACTATTAGCCCCAGGAGAAGATATTGATATGGAAAATCAGGCTGTCCCTTCAATTTTACAGAAAGGTGGTCTTAAACTCATGCTCTGAAATAACTTCCAACCATAGAAGTTGTCTTCAATCTGTTTTCTTTTACATCTTCTGTTTCAGTAAGCATCATCAGCAGATTCATTCTGAAAGTCTCAGGAACACTGGAGGTCAAGTAATTCCTTAAGACTGTCCTTTGGGACATGTCACTGAGAAAACAGAGAACAGCGCAAACCATAGGAAATGTTTTCTATAAAATATATAGTAGAGCAGCACTGCAGGATAGGACTCCATGAATAATTGATTTCTTGGTTTTTCTGCTAAATGGAAGAGGAAGTTCTATTTCAACCTGCAATGTGGTTTGTTTTTTTTTTTAATTTGTCTGAAAAAAAAAAAATAAGAATCCAATTAAACATTTGAAACATTTCACTTGACCTGAAATGAAGACCCTTATTCTAATTTTGGACATCTGTGGGAAAAATTATAGCAATGACTCTGGAGGACTTCGTTCAAAGCCCTTGCCCAAAATAAAGGAAAAAAGGGAAATGTGTCCCTTCTAATCCAGAGCTCAATGTCAGGGGAGCTTTTTCAAGAATGGGAGACTTGAGGTCAGTTCCCTGCTTTGTCCAGGGGAAGGAGGACTCATATCTGCTGGGAATGTTTCCCTAGTTGACTTGCTACGGGGCTTTTTGGGTGGGCAGTTCTCAAACTGTAGTTTAATATTCTGTAGGGTAAGGTGGAAAATCACCTTGCTGATGAAAGCTACAGGATTACTCTCCCACCACCTTGTCCTCAGATGTTGTTCCCTTTCCCTTCTTAGCGCCGCTGCTAACACTTGTGCCGCCAGGAATATGTCCTGGCTGCAAACTAAATCCATGTAGAAGAAAAAAACAATTACTTCTAACCAGGTCCAGTCCTGTCTCCAGGCTTGCTGCTCAGTTGCCCAAGGGCTACTGGTCGTGCAAAGCAGTGTGACCGCACTGCTGGAGATGGCGATGGAGCATGCAGCCCAGAGTTTTAGCTGTCTGTGAACCGAGGCCTGGGTTTGTGAAGCTGAGTTCTCTGATTTCAGCTCAGCTTTACTGAAAAAATGTTGATGTTGAGCTCTAAGGGAACATAAGCCAAAGCCAAGCAAAGTGAAAACACAGTCAGAAGCAGAATTGTTGATCCATAAATTAAGTACTCAGGAGAAAACTACTGACATGTGACAGTATAAAACTCCAAGAAATAAAATAAGAGCAACTCAGCAAGGTCAAGGTTCAGTCATTTCCAACAAGGAGGCTGACGCTTCCCAGTCTGACTGACGGCTGCCTGGGCAGCGGATACCCATGGGGTGCCTCTGTCACGGGCAGTGAGCCTGCTCGTGCTGAGCCTTGTAGCCTGTTAGCCCTGCCTGCCTGCTGGGTGTATTAACTGATAAATAATTGTAGTGAGCTCATAAAATGCTTATAGTCCTGCTTCCAGTGTCTCTGCACCAGGCAGGCTACAGGGCTGTCCACACGCTCCCTTCTTCTGACTCCTTAAATATAACACCACCACGTGCATCCTGCATCAATGTCCACAGGAGAAGCTGACACCTACTCATATCATCCTGTGTAATGGGACAATTAATACAATCAGGGAGATGTTTTGATCCTCTCCAGCAGAGCTGGGAACCAAGCCTGGATCAAAGCCCCAGGTACGGTTATCCTGGGTAAAGTGGGGTGACCATCAAACCATGCAAACAGTTCATTCCCTGTGCTCTGCTGCAGCCCGGCAAGAGCCGTCCACTGTGCTGCGTCCTCCCCTGCTGCAAATTAGCACATGGCCCACTACCAGCAGAGAAAGACATCATATTGCTTGTTATCGACACGCATGGAGCTATGCCAATCCACACCAGCTGAGAATCTGGCTTATGTACAACTTGCATTGAATTTATTGGCAGATCAGTTTGTGCACACAGGCTTTGTCTTCAGTGCAGAGAGGGGTGTTTCTGCAGGATTTACAGCTATCTTGTTGTAAAATACTAGTAGAGATAGGATGCTGGTAGGTTTTGCTTCAAATAAGTAGACAAAATCAACTGCAGGTGAGGATTGAAGGGCTGAGTTCATTTAGTATTACCGAGGTTACAATCTGTGCCTTGTCATTAGGATTTTGCAGCAAGAGTAATCTCTGCATAGTAACAACCACCACTGGAGTGGAGACAAGCCCTAGCTGACACCAAAATTCATATAACACATCATGTTTCCCTCATGGAAAGAGAACAGCCTGGGATGAAGATGAAAAATTCACTGAGACGTACTGTTTGGTGTAGTAAGAAGACACATTACATCTCTTTTACACGTTATACCAGTGAGCTAAATTGATCCTAAAAATGTATTGGTCCGTACAAATGGGAAAGCTGCTGTATTTGTATGTACATAATAGGCTCATCTCTGCTGGGGAGCTGGCAATAGGTTACGGGTAGTTGAGAATTGACATGCCTAATTGCTTCACCTTAGTAATCGGTGACAAAAAGTGGGGCTACGAGCAGGGGGAAAAGTAGCAGAGGTGGCTATCAGGCAGACTGATGCATTATTCAGCTATTTCTTCTCATGAAGCTTCGTTTCCAAACTAGTGATCCTCACTGTAACTCCCATCCTCTTTTTCATTTGTCTCATTAGACCCACTGGACTCATTTACACCTGTTCAGATGAGTTAACTTTCAAAGGCAATAAATGAAGGGGGAAATGAAAAAATTACCTACTCCCCAGGGGTATTTTTGTACTAACCCATTTATTACTGCTTGACTAACAACCTGAAGCATGAGATTTTATACGTTTTATGTGCTTTTATTCTGTTATATGTACCTAGCTGATATTATTCCTATGTCTACTTAAGATTCCCATTCCTTAATTCAGAAACAGAAGAGAATTACTACCATATTTCCTCACACAAAACTATTTTATGAGCTGGCAAAGTGATCTTTGTTCACAATCTGTAAAACTCTTTGTGCTTCTTGGGAATGAAAAATATTAGCGAACTTTTCTGGAATACGAGTGTAGATAGGAATATATTGGCATTTACAGGCTTTTCTGTATTTGTTAATTCAAGTGAAGGGATTGAAATCTATCAGTTATTTAGCAGTTACAGGGCAGATAAATGAGTTTGTAACCTGTGTATTGTTTTGGTTTTTTTTTCTTTTCTAAGGGGAGGTATTCAGATCAAGAAACAATCAGCAAAATTGGCAATCGGCAAATGAGCCAAGTAGCATGGTCATTGAGTTCAGCTCCTGAAGATACATTACGTCAAGGCTGAAAGCTTACTTTATGGCTCCTTTTTGAATAACTATTCCATCTTCTTTCATGAGCTCTTTCAAGTTAACAGTATTTTCAACCACTCCTGTGGTTTAAAAATGCAAAGAAAACTTGCATGAGAACATTTGCAACCCTTTCAGAATTAGCTCTAGTGTTGCTCACATGTTTTGAGAGAAGCCTGCATTTGCTCACACAATGTCTTCTAAAGGCTTTCCAGAAATGTATCATATTTTAAAGTTTCCTGTTGCAAATTTTGCACTTGTAGGAATTTTTCATGGACAAAATTTTTTGTTTGTCTATGTTTGAGGCTTCGTCATTCAAATATTATAGTAAATGGAGAATTTTGCTATTATTAAGAACCAGACGGAAAGCAGTGCAGACTTTAAGGAAGAAAACTGTTAATTTTTTTTTTTTGCCACAATTTTAGTATTGCAGTTTCAGTCTTCTGTCACAGTCTTTTTGGTGCTGCTACAGTGTACACCTCACTAATGTCTCCCAATGCATTTTCCTTTATAAGTACATTTAGTCTACAGAAATGCAGATTCTCAGTCTTGCCTTTTCATTTGGTTCTCATTCTTCACTGATGCAGACTTATAATCATACTGTCTCAAAATACATCATTGATCTATGTAGTCTCTGTCTAATGCTAAAATGGTAGATATTAAGTATCTTTTTTATGTGCAGGGGTTCTCTGGAATCTCCTTTAGCAATTTTTTGATAGCAGCACCTGTATAATTTAAAGAGAAGACAGGACATGCTAATGAGGTGTTGAAAGTATTAACAGCATTGATAAAATTAAAAATTGGAAGTGAATGTCAAAATGAGCCCTTTGAATTTAACTTAAATTTGTGAGCACAAACATACACATTTTCTGTTAGTGTCTTTACAAAAAGTACATTCTCTGGTGTTTACAATGTGATCAGACTTTAGTTGATAGGAATTTATCAAAAAAGTGCTTTTTTAATGTCATTTTGTCTTTGAATATGTTTTCATGAAAGGACACAGAATGTTTGAAGATGTATTTCTATCACGCCTTGCAGAACATAAAAGGGCCCAAAGTGCTTGCTAAGAGTAAGACTGATGGGCAACCTTCATCTTTAGTCTCCATAACCAAACACTTCTCCTGAAAAAAAAAAAAAAAAAAATTACTTACTGGGGGCCTGGCACCAACCAGGGCAGGGCATTCTCCACTCCCTCCTCTCCCATGCTGACCATCATCAGCTGAGGAAGACCCCTGGACCCCCTGGGGTGGCCATCCGTGCAGTGTCTTGTGCACAGCACCTGCCCCAGAGCAGGCAGGAAAGGGAGCTGAGAGCATGGCTGGGGGGCTCAGCCCCTGTCCAGTAGAAGCCAGGGGATGTTGGCTGCTTGTTTTCCCTCTGTCTGACACTGGCAATGGCAATATTTCAGTGTGTGAACACATCACATGGATGTCCCTATGTTGTGCAAGAGGAGATTTCATATAGCTGTGTTAGTGTCTAATGAAATCTGCAACAGCTTTTTCACACGGGGCAGCCCTTCTGAAGAGAGAGGAAACTGCAGAGCATGGCTTTATCCATGTGCGTTTTGTCTGCATCCTTATTGTGCCTGATACTGATCATAATTTGCACAAAGCTGGAGGCTCTTCTGGTTTTCAGTGTGTTTTTCCTTGATCTTTTTCAAATGACCATCTATCTTCTATATCACAGAGTTTTCTGTAGCATCCATCACTGTTCAATCTGCACACTTCCCTGCTAAATCAATTCTATGTTGTGAAGTCCCCTCAGGACTCTGCGGCTGTTTCTGCTCAAGTCCACAGTCTGCTTGGGGAATACTTTGTTTTAAATCATCATAATTCTCAAAACCTTTTAAATTGTGCCAAAGTACAACTGTCTTTCTAGTATGGACAAAAAAGGGTTTAGGAGTGTGTGTTTGGAGGGATATGAGATAATTTAAGAGATGTGGTTTTGGTCAAAATGCCAAGATCGTTTTTTGAAATCAATTTATAGGGAAATAATTCTCTCTAAGCAATGTATATTGAATCTCCATTGCCTTGTGTGGAATTCTCCACTGTTTCAACAGGGACTCTGCTGAAGGAAATAAGAGAAATTAAAGAAGAAAAGAGAGAGATGCTGTGGCTGAAGGATCTGCTTTGTCTTGTCGCAAGGTTCTGGTAAAAAAAAATCTGAAATGCACATACTTGCTGGTTTGTATCCAGTGGGCCAAATTCTGCTGTCAGTCATGAACTCTGGTGAGTTGTAAAGAGAATAAATACGTGAGCACAAACGACAAAAAAATACTGCTTTGTACGCAGTCACTTCAGCACACTGCTAGTGGTCTAGCAGGTATTCTAGCAGTTATTCAGTGATAATCAATGTTGCGGCTGCTAGTGAAAAAGAATAAAAGATCTGGAGCCTGGTTTGACCTTCCTACTGACTGGCTGTGTGGGGTAAGGCGTATCACTAAACCACTCCACTGGCATAAAACATCTTCCCAGGAATTAGCTTCTGTGCACATCTCACCTATGAGAGACAACACCTATTCGTATTGTCATGACTTTAGTTTTCCTTCTCTTCCACTCTGACTTCTGTTCTGCTATGAACCTCTGCTCAAGTTGGCTCTGATTTTTGCAACCGTGGAGGAGAAAACTGCTGTCTCTGCACAGAGCCCCTCTGGTAATCGATAGAGAGCCTGCCCAGGGGGCGGCACGTTGCCAGTCTCCAGGATTTAGCTTGAACTTAAAAGCCTTTGGAGTCAGGGCTGTCATCCTGCTATTTGTTTGTTCCAAACAGCTGTAAATAAATGGAGGTCCAGTCGTGGACCGGGCTTTGGGCAGTGTGGCCTTGCAGGCACTAAGGAGAGCCCCAGGAATCAATCAGAAACAACCTTTGACTCGAGGGGAGTAATGCACAGCCAACTGGCGTGAGTGATTTGAGATCTCTAGTTCAGGTAAAAAGAAAACAGTGTTTGTACAATATTTAATTGATGTAAAGTACTTTTAAGTGGACTTTTCCTTGGAGGAGTAGTTTAAGCTCTCCCTGACTAATAAGATTCAAATAGCATAGAGCAGAATATAGTTTCATTCTGATGTTTCAGGCAATTGCTGAGCAAAAGTTTCCGCTCATTCATTTCTAGCAGAGCATTTTGTCCTCCCCACCCAAGCTCACTGTCTCTGGTCACCTGTCCTTCCATGGAGGATATGTGATTTCGCAACGGTGGGTGAGTGCGCCAGGAAAACCCCCAGCCCTGCACATGCAGTGTTACTGGAAGAGAGAAGATACAACCCTGTGAATTTATTCAGGGCTGTTCAAGAGCTCACAGTGTGGAGAGCCTCTATCAGGCACCAGACAATAGCCCAGTGAACGCCTGGAGGCTGAACGGGATAGTGTCAGACAATGCAGGGAGGCTGCAGTCCAACACGTGAAACAAGATTGTTCCCCCTGTTAATTTCCTTTCCTATCTCGTCTTCCCACATGTTGTCTCATTTTCCTGATGAATCTGGCGAGCCCCCTGTTCAGTACAGTTTCTGTGTGGGAAGGGGCTTCCTGTTGCTACTGCCTGGTGTGCAGCCTGACAGGACCCTCCGTGCTTTTTGCCTCTGGGCTGTTAATTTATCCTGTGGTAGGAATGAAAGGTGGCAATTCAGGAGAGAGATCAAGAGCAAAGCCTGAGCTGTGGGGTGTGAATTTGCTGCATACTGAGTGGTCTGCAGTAATTGTCCTCAATGACTTGCTCTTTCTCCAAGACAAATGTTTCTGACATAAGAAATGAGAGGGACCTTTCTCCTCTTATATTGGTGGTTTGAGTGGCTGGTATATATTGTCGGATATAAACACGTCCATTACCACATCACAGACCAACTTATACACTACCTTACAAGTTCACGGTCAAGATTATCCAAAAAACCCTGTCCATATGTCCCTGCTCTTAAAATTATTTCTTTGCAGCTGTCTTGATTTCCAGTTTGTCTTTTGGGCATTCCCAGCAAAGTATTTTTCTCCTGCTGAGAGTCAGAATTGCATTCTCACTGGTGACTGAGTAGTAGATTTAGATTGTAGAGAAACAAATATTTACAGCTAATGAGAAGGATAAGAAAAAACATTAAAGAATAAGACTTAGCTATTTGGGCTTGGTATAATTACGTCCTCCAGATTCATGTAGGTTTGCCATATTCTGGTATTCTTGGTGAATGAGTCCCTGTATTTAGAATGGGAAACACCACAGAACCAGCAGTTAATTTTGTGGTTTTTTTAAAGAAAAGGAAAATTTTTTCAATGCTTTTGTGTGGCATACAGTTACCCAGAGGGTATAAAACATCTGTTTTTCTGTGTTAAGTAAAGAATAGCTCTAGCTGAGCATCCAGTCAAAAAATTAATCTGCATTAAAAAGCTGGTGAAGGGTCTGGAGGACAGGTCTTACGAGGAGCGGCTGAGGGAGCTGGGGTTGTTTAGTCTGGAGAAAAGGAGGCTGAGAGGAGACCTTATCACTCTCTACAACTACCTGAAAGGAGATTGTAGTGAGGTGGGTGCTGGCCTCTTCTCTAAAGTAACAAGTGATAGGACAAGAGGAAATGGCCTCAAGTTGTGCCAGGGGAGGTTTAGGCTGGATATCAGAAAAAATTTCTTCACTGAAAGAGTGATCAGGCATTGGAACAGGCTGCCCAGGGAAGTGGTGGAGTCACCATCCCTGGAGGTGTTCAAGAAACGTGCAGATGTGGTGCTTAGGGACATGGTTTAGTGAGTTAGGTGGTGTGGGTTGATGGTTGGACTTGATGATCCTTGAGGTCTTTTCCAGCCTTAATGATTCTGTGATTTTATGGTCTATATAAAAGAGACAAGCAACTTACACTATTTTAGGTGATATAAGGTTATGTTTTAAAGAAATTTTGGAAAATAGTTTGAAGCATTTAAATAAAACCCATGTTCAAACAAAACATTGGAACACTTGGGACTAAATTGTCTGTCTGATTTTTTCCAAACTCAGGTTTAGTTTTGTTATGGTTTTATTGGTAGAATTTCCACTTTAAACTGAAATGAGAACTAATTTTGGCAATACTCAGGAAAAGAAACAAAGAGCAAAACAAATCTTTGTGCAAAGTGAAAGGATGTGAAGGCACAAAATGCTCAACCATTCAGCTCAGGTACCTGTTCATCTAAAAAGACAAAGCCAGGGAACTCTTTTCCAATAGCAAAGAACAGGGAAATGAAACTGACTTCAGAAAGAACCTAAATTGACAAAAGTTGCACTTAATGGAGGAAAAAAAATGATAAAGGTAAAAGAAAAACAAACAGACAAGCAAAAAAAAGTGGAAGAAAACTAGATATGGATTTTGTTTGTCTGAATAATGTTCCTTTATACAGGTTATTTTAATTACCTACTACTTTCTTCCAATTATTCACACAACATTTTACTTGTAAGTTTCTAGAAGAGTTGTTCCAAAGCAAGTTTTCTTTTTCTTTTTTTTTTTTTTTTTGAAAGTGAATATTGATTATTTTACTCTGTTTGCAGTGGAGCTTGAAATGAATATTTCGGATAGCTTCCTTGCTTGTGCATCAGTGTTATCAATAATCCTGGCAGAACATTATTAAGATGCGGTGAAACCAAGTCTGAGCACCTTGTTTTGTTTGATATAATTGTAATGACATAAGTAGGCTTGCTACTGATTCATAATAATGTGATTAGGATCAAGCCCTGCAAAAGCAGAGCATAAACATTGCATTTGACTAGTCTGATTTTAAGGTCCTGGAATTATTTTTGCTTGTGTCAGAAGCAAAGCCTTTGGTAATGCCAATACACACTGGTCTACATGTGATTTTTGTAATATCATTCCTAGCTCTAGTGACACATATTTTCTTTATACTGGACTCTAATGGAAGTCTGATGAGACAGCTGATATTAGAACACAGATATTCCTGCAGGTAGAAGCTTTATACTTGTAGGATGAAGTCCTTGTCACCTATGTTTAGCTGTCTAAAGTTAGGTTAGTTGTCTACATGTCTACTGCAGGTGAGAGAAAAAATGTCACTCTCAGAAAGTGCTCCAGGCCAAGACAGGCACTTGCACAAGTGACTCCTCAACTCCTCTCACCTCACCCATTTCTCTGCTTTGAACAGAGCAATTCAGCCTCTTGGAGACCAGCTCAAAAGTTACAGGCATGATCCCTCCTCCCCTTCCTTCTTAGATATGGTGTCTTCTTCATTTCAGGATATGTGTAGCATACCATATGATAGAAAAAATTCTTTCTACTCTCCATATCTGTAATGAACCTCTTACTAGTACTCTCGTGTCCATCCCACCCTCCAGACCACCAGAGGAACATTGTCCTCTCCTGCCTTTTGCACTTGCCTGGATTCGCCTCGAGCCGCGCTGAGCTGTGTGTGTGCACAGGCTGTATTGTTTAGATGGGTGATAGCTGTCGGTTTGAGGCATGCTGTAACATGCTTGGGTCACAACTTCTCAATTTCAGTAATTCCAGAGGTTTCAGTATTGCAGAGTTAAAACTGCTTATGAAAAGTAATTACATTTTGAGTTGGACCGGAAGAAATGTTAATCGATGTGAGATTCTGAATTTCAGGCCAGTGACAAGAGGAATGAGAAAGATGGTTATGTGCATATAAGAGAAGAAAAACAATTATTTTGCTCTACCTAGAACTGCTGGGATTATAATTGGAATACACCAGTCTATTACAAGCACCATGTTTCACAGATAACGCAGAAAAATTAGGGAGAGTTCAGAGGAAAAGTGACAAATACAAACAAAGTTTTGTGGAAAAAAATTTGTTTAGGTTTTACAGACAAGTTCAAGAGAAAGAAGCCTCTCTGCATACGAGGAAACAAGGCTGAAGGGAGACAGGCTAACTAGCTATAAACACAAAAAATTATAATACCAGCACGGGTACTTTACACTCTCGTAGCACCTTGGTATTGTTGCTCCTCATTACAGTTTCTCAGCTGGGACCAGCCTTGTGCAGGAGGTCAGCCAGCATGGTCCTAATGAGTCCTTATGCCCCTGCAACCCACATACTGTGCTGTGATCTGCACAAACACAGAAGAAAGCCTGGCAGCAGCCAAACTGCTCACAATTTTCCTCCCAAGGTTCTCTGTGTGCTTGCAACACATAACTAGAGGAAAAGTAATAGACAGTATTAAATGCCATTACTTGCAATTCATTTTGTTTATGGTGATTCAAGACATACAGGCTTTTCACTCTGTGGCTCACAGTGATGGAAAAAACCAGAGCAAAACACCATGGAGAGATCTAATTTCTTTCAACACTGCCCAAATGAACTATACTACAGTTGAAAAAAGCCAATTTTATCCCTATAAAGGCTCAGATTTTTTGCACTTCTTGATCAACCTTTTTCCTAAAACCTTTCTGAACCCTGCTACTACCAGTTGGGAAAAAAAAAAAAAAAAAAAAAAAACAAAGAAAACAATTTCTTCTTATATTTTACTGGGTATTTTATTGGGTTGGCATTAAGCTACGTTAAGTGAATCCTCATATAAAACAGCTGCATCAAACACCATGGAAATATTCTTGAGTAAACAGCTAAATATCTTGAGCTGTTATAGATATTACTAATTAGAGAGGAAAATAAAGCTGGAATGAAACCTCTTCTATAAATATTTTGTCTCACCTTCAATTTTGTCCAAAGTATCCAATTTTTCACTGCTGAAACTCAGTAAGAAAACTGAAACTCAGACTGGAGTCTGAGTTTATGTTGCAAAAGGTGCCTCAGCAGCAGTCAGAAATTATACAAGTGGCAGGCTTGGTCTGCTGGGCAGAGAGGTTGCTGTGCAAATGTCCCAGCCTGCACACAGCTGTCTGCACACCCGGAAAGGTGAGATCACTCCTAGTGTCCCCATCATCCAACCAGCAGATCTGGCAGTTCAAACACACACCATGTTTAGTTCTTTGCTCACTTAATAAGCAGAGATTGAACAAGCATATGCTGCTTTATTCTGCTTGGCAAATGCTGTCTGGTGCTTCTGATTTACATTCCAGGCTGAGAGGAGAGATTTTGATTAACATCTGCCAGTCCATGCCCTTCTCATTGCTCATGTCTGGGTGTGTGGTGCAGCCAACCCTGTGCAGGCATGGACTCATGAGCCACAGGAGCATGTAGGGTACCTCTTACCGCCTTCATGAGCTGCTTCTGACAATGAATGGAGCTATCCCCGTTCCCATTATATCACATGTATCCTCATTTTTGGTTTATTTTCTTTCCACCAAACTGTGCCAAGGAACCACCCAGTGTACTCATTTCAGAGGCTGGGACATCCAGACAACTGATGTAGTCTTACTTAGTGATGTACATGGGATTCAGTGAGTTGACTCCCTCCCTCCACTTGGCATCCTGCCTTCCTGCCTAAAAACCTGAAGTTTCACATTGCCTTACCCACCATCATTTCACTCTGCATGTGGTTTGCTCTAGAGCTGACCACGTGAAATGGTGTGCTCCCCCCCAACCTGACCTTTGTCTCTGGCAACCCTGTTCAAGCCATAACCACCAGTGGTGGCCATAACGGATGTGTCTGGTCGTGATGACAGCATCCACTGCCTTCCTGCCTAAAAACCTGAAGTTTCACATTGCCTTACCCACCATCATTTCACTCTGCATGTGGTTTGCTCTAGAGCTGACCACGTGAAATGGTGTGCTCCCCCCCAACCTGACCTTTGTCTCTGGCAACCCTGTTCAAGCCATAACCACCAGTGGTGGCCATAACGGATGTGTCTGGTCGTGATGACAGCATCCAGCTCTGAGTTGGCCATAATGGATGTGTCTGGTCGTGATGACCGCATCCGGCTCTGAGTAGGTCAGGGGAGGCAGATAACAACACAATAGACAAGGGCTATCTGGAACATCTTGCTCAAACCTCTGAGGGTGAGCTGAGCACGCATCAATCAAAATACAGCTAGTATGCAAATATGACTATAAGTCAACATCTTATCGGCTGGTATGCAAATAAGACTATAAGTCACTCATCTTACTCCATAAATAGTGGACAGCCCAGGGCCTGCTGAGCACTTCTGCACGGCAGCGGGATCTCCCCTTGAGTGTGGATGCCTCTCAAGGTTACTCCTCGAGGTTGAGAGATTCCTTGTGGCAACAGAATCTTGGTAAGTGACTAACAGCATGTTAAACTACGAAATCTTATCTTGGTAAGTGACTAACAGCATGTTAAACTGTGAAATCTTATCTAAGTGATGTAAAGGATTAATTGTGCATATACAATCCTTTAGACATAAACCATTGACAAAGTCTGGGACTGAGATTGGATCCAGCCACACCTAGACTCCTCTCTGAGAAGGAGTTTAGAGAGTAAGGAGGTACTTTCTGAACCTTGTGACTCAACAGAAGGGTCTCCCTGACAGTTTTATCTGACCCTGTCCTCTATGCAGTAAATAATCAAGTGAACGACACCATCGAATCCTGTTAAATCATTATCACATTAACCTTTGAACTTTGTTAATTCACTCTTTTATATAAATTAATATATTGCTGCTCCTCTCATGTGAGTGAAGTGCATAACTCTGACTCCTTCCATGGCACCAAGGAGACAAAAGTAATTTCTGGCCTTAGTACACCACCATCACCCCATTGCACTGAACAGCAGCATGAGCGCCTTGGACGCAGCTACAACCACTGCTCTTCCTGCGGATACCAGCCCATGCCTGATTGTCCCTGAGAGGAATATGCCTGGTGGTATGTGGATACAGACCACTGATACATTGCTTGCTCAGAAAGTAACAGCACAAACCCCACACTGCCTCCCTGAATATCATAATTGCTTTCTTTATAAATTAGGAAATTAAAACACTTCTGTCTCAAAGATGACCTCTCAACTGCAAGAGCACTTTGGGCAGGAAAAAAAAAAAAAAAGTCTTATTTTTTTGGACTGTGGATTGTCTCAACCTGAAAGAGAAGAAAGCTTCTTTATTTTTCTTCCTAATTATATTTCATAGATGTCCCAGAACAAGCCATTTCTGCAACTCCCCTTGAAAGTGCATGGAGTGATGTGAAATACGGTGTGCTTTCCCAGAAGAGCTATTGGAGTGCCCTTTCTTTGGCAATACAAAGTACACACTTGAGCACTCAAGGGGCAAGTGCTTCCCTTCAAATGCTCCCCAGTTGAAAAGGAGGCACTGAAAGAAAAATTACTTTCCATGAGCTTTGACATGCTGTGTAAGGCAAAGAATCACCCCGCAGAGACTTACTGGACACAGGGTATATCTGCACTGCCCTCAGAGCAGCCCAAAACACTACACCCTGGAAGATTTCAGCTGAGTATCTTGGGTGCAACCCACAGCTTGACCCCCACTGAAGAGAGCTCAGTCCTCACTGAAGCCTAGCACTCACTGTCTGGGTGGTTTACAGTGAGTTTCTCTGCATACTTCTTCCCTTTACTCATGGGAGGCAAGTGCAGCTCCCCATAGTATTAAAGGAGAGTTTTAATGTTGGGACTGTCATGGTGGGAGGAATGCCTCTTCCCAGACAACCACTGATGGAAAGTGGGGGATCTTACCCAGCCCTGTGGCATTTATGCGGTGCTCAGAGATGGGTGCCTCTATGAGTGGCTAATGCCAACCCCCAGTTTGAGCACATAAAATCACTAGATCAAGAGGCCCAGTTTGTGACTGGCTAAGGTGAGAGGAAATTAATCTGAAATTAATCTTATCCTCAGCATCTCTGTAGAGCAGGGGAAGCTGCACTCACAACCTTCCTTCCTCTGGTTTGTCTGCTTCTAGTCATAAGTAATTGGGGCAAAATAACTCATTTTTTTTGTGCTCTGAAAGTCTAATCTTAATAGTCTTTCAAGACTTTCCAGTGGGGACCAAATCTATTTTCTATATCTGTCCAAAAGGTCACCGTCATTTACTCTGTCTTCTGGGCACTGCTCCAAGCAGATAGGCTCAGAAGGACCATACTATAGAAACAGATCTCTCATCGTCACATTTACTGTCTTCATTTTAACATATGCAAATTAAGCATATATGTCATGTTATAAGAAAAAATATGTACATATAATAAATAGATTCTTAAAAAGATAGAGCTGATCCTATTTCTCACCTGCACACTCTTGGGATCACCAGAAGCAGCTCACTTCTTCTATCATCTGGAACTAAATTTGATGGAGACCTTAAGAAAGCAAGCCATACTGTTAAGCTTAGATGTTCAAAACTGGACAATCTACAGGTGAACATTTACACCTTTACAAATAGGAACTAATTTACAGATTTCCTGGGTCCTGCTTTAATTTTTTTGAAGAAGGTATCAAGATCCCCCGAAATTTCACAGAATCACAGAATCACAGAGTG
>NW_010129783.1:0-3354 GCF_000699245.1 Pterocles gutturalis | reverse complement strand
GGGGAGCTGAGGGACCTGACCCGGGAGGCGGCCCCTCCGCGCCCTTACTGCCCTGCGCTCCCTCACGGACCTGCCCCAGCGCCTCGTCTTCTGCGGCTCTAGGCCAGCATTTGCTTCCTCGGAACAGCCCTTTCCCCTTCCACAAGCCCTTACCCTCGGTATTCCCTGCCCCCTTCCTTCTCCCAGCCTCCTTGCGGCTCCTTCCTTCCCGAACCCAGCCCACAACCCGGTGTGTGGCTGAAAGAAGTGTCATCAGGGAGTCGGGAGAGGGACTGGAAAGCTCTAAGCCAAGAGCCTCCACCTCGAGCTCAACTATGATGTGAAGTAGCTTGCAACAATTTGCACACACATGTAGTTATGAACCCAGGTTTTCAGACCTCAACCAAGCCCAGGCTGAGTTCCACTTCGTATCTTCCCCCTGCTTATTATTTTAACACAAGTGTCTTGGGTATCTCTTTGAAAACACAACCTTGCTACCACATTTATAATGTGCAAAAGAATTGTGACTCTGTAGGGTGAGAAGTTTACAAACTGCCTAATTTGACACAGCAGCGTGTGCTCTGCTCATCTCCGTAGGCTCTTGCAGGTACAGCCAAACCGCATAACCCATCAGCTAGCACATGGCAACATTCTGACTGCTGCTTAAACTTCTTCATTGACAGAGATCATCCTTGTGCTGTGTCAGCACTACACCAGATAATCACTCTTTGGTGAGTTAAGCCACATTTCTCACCCCACAGGAGCCCGACTGCAGAACAGGAGGTATTACTCAGCCATCAAGTCAAAGTCAGGCGAAGGGGAAATGAAATCAGAATGTTAGCAGAGGTAAGATCGCCACCTGACTGGTTTCTAACTGGCCTGGCTTGTTTTCTTGTCATCTACTGGCTTCCGCTGACGCTGAATCTGCTAGTCTACGTACATTAGCCCTGACTTGTGATAGATGGCTTGGAGCTACTGTACATATGTATTCAGTTGTTCCTGGAGCTGGTTGCTTTGGCAGGTGGCAACACAAAATAGGAATAACTTAAAATAACCCCCTGTCTCCACTCTGCATGGCAGCATTCACTCAGTGCTTGACATGCTTTAGCATTGATTTGGTACAGATTTCCTGATGGTGCCAGCCAAAAGAAAATATGAAGGAGAAGAAAGAATATGATATTCAGAAAAAAAACCTATTTGTCAACTCTAAGAGCATGAATGGTGTAAAATATAATAATCGCAAAGCTGCTGTGGTTTTATGGCCATCTGGAAGTTTAAGCTGTGCTAGATGCCTTTTTTTTGTTTGTTTGTTTTACATACTAAAGCTAGTCCTGAAAGAGTTAAAAACAATAATTTTTTTTTTTTTAGGAAGGGAAGTGAATGATTGTGTATAGTTTTTTTTTTGTTTGTAGACTGTTTAAAAACAGCATTAAATTGCTGTATTTGTAACACTTTAGAAGTAAGGAGGGATTTTTGCCATATGAAGAATTCATTTTTCTATGGCAGCTGCTGGAAGATGCACAGAAGCTTCAGCACATTGTGTTGAAAACACTAGGTAGAAAACATTGTTTTCTGTATCTCAAAACCACCTTATTCTTTCTGAAAAGTTAAACAATTGATTAACTACTGGTAACACAAAGCTTAAGGAGACCCTTGCAAGGCACTGTCAGCTGGACATAACTCTCAAATCAGACTTAAATGAAAATAATTTCAAACCAGAAGTTAAGCCTTTTGGTAGTTATGAGGAAAGCTGCAACCACATTTCTTACCTAACGAAGTTTTCTTATCACAAGTATTTCATTTGTAGTAGAAACTGTGCTACAAAACCCAACTGAAGTAAGGCATGTGGTTTTTTAAAATGTGATCTTATTTATGCAAATCAGCTATGTTTGGACTCTCATCTGGGCCTAATACCACCTACTCACTTCCCCATCTGTAGGAATTTAGAGTGAGGTAGCTAACCAACACTAATTATTCCACGGTAAAGGTCAATAGCTTTTAGCAGTGATGACAAAGAGCATATTTATACCAGGCATGCCTGAATAACTTCCTGGTTACGCATCATTAATCTAAAATAAAGGATTTTTTAAAAAATATCTTATTTTTGTCTTTACCTTCAGAAAGATAAAGCTTTCCTCACAGAAAGTTCTCTAGGGATAGCTACTATCAATTCAACTGCTGCTATAATCTTAATTGACTGGTAATCAATTCAAAGTCTGCATTGATCTTGTTTCAGGTTGTCTAATACCATTAACTCTTTTTTCATAACATTTTATTAATTTGAAAAGAGTTGAAGTAGCTGTAAGCGTTACTAACAACATTCAGCAAAAGGAATACTCATGAGCTACAGAAAGGCCTTCACTATCAGAGAAGCAACTCAGCTCTTGTTGAAATAAACTTCTGAATTCCTGTTTTTCCTTCTTTTTTTTTCCCCAGGAAAAAACATCTAGCAATATGCAAAGATAGCGAGGTTAGAAATACACAGGAGACCGAGGTATCACTTCAGAGTCTCCAAGTAACTGAGGAAGAAGGGTGCAAGGAGGAACAGCTTAGCCTGCACAATTTCCCCAAGCCTGCTAGCAGGATAAATCAAAGCTGGATTTTCCTGTCTTGTAATAATACTGCCTTTTCTTGTTAGCAGATAACCTGCTATCTGGTGTTAAAGATTCAGAGGCCATGGGTTTTTTGTAAGACAAGAGAAGCTTTTACAGTTGGAGACAAGCCTTAAGTTTTATAATCCCTTTAAAGAACAAAGGAAAGTGACAGAGAAGAACATATTGTGTATCCAAGTTATTTCAGAGTCACACTCTTCTTAAGTGCTAGAAACTACCAGGAATGTGGTTGCAAGGTAAGAATCTTTTCCTTATTAAACACAGATCAATATACATTTTTAAAATTACTTTTTCCAACTTTCACCCTCAAAAGCGATGCCTAGGAAAATGCCTGAGCATAGACCACATGGTTCACATTCTCCAACAAGAACACTTATATTTATTTCAAGGTACACCCTCAGCTGTTATTCCTGCAATTTACAGCTATTGCATTTGGGAAATCTAGGACAAAAATCTGCTCTTTCCAACACGACTTTCTCCCCTTGATGATACAGGAGGCAGTTTTAGCACTGGGCAGCTCAGGAGGGAACACCAGAGCTGACCCCCCGGGAGCCCCCCCAGCCTTAAGGGCTAGGAGGAGCCCCAGCCACAGCCTCTGCTCCTGCTCACACAACAGCAAACCTCTCCTTACCGCGCCACCTGTATTTAAAGAAAAAAAAAGGAGGGGCGAGGGTGCTCAGTTGCCCTGAGCGTGGCCGGGGGAGGAGGGTGCCCTGCGCCGCAGAAGGTTCTGGCAGTGGGCGGGCGCTGAGGGGGCGGGAAG
>NW_010129782.1:1775-2011 GCF_000699245.1 Pterocles gutturalis | reverse complement strand
TGAGCAGCCATGGCCCCTGGGCTCAGCTTTACATCCCCGGTAACAGGTTTTTCCCAGGGTGACACCCGCAGTGGCATCAGCCCATCACCCATCGCCTGTGCCTGGGGTGGTGACAGGGAGGGAAGCTCAGGGACCGCTTGCCCCAAGTCCTGACTCCCCGGCGAGTGCATCCTGCAGCGGGATGAGGCCACAGCCCAGAACCCTGCGGGGTGGGAGGGTTTATCCAAGGGGCCAAG
>NW_010129782.1:0-1580 GCF_000699245.1 Pterocles gutturalis | reverse complement strand
GCCGGGTTGGCTCCCGCCGCCCCCCCGCCCCCGGCAGCAGCCTGCCCCGGCCCCACCTGGCCCCGTCCCGGCTTTCTGGCCGGCAAACCCATCGCCATGTGGTTCGCACATGTGTTCCCGGGTCTCCGTGCCGGAGAACAAACAGCGGCTTTGGCTTCGGTTTAATCTCATTGAAAGGCAAAGCTGCGAATTCTGGACTTTCCCTAAAATCTTTCCCCGCTGCCCGATGGAGCAGCCGGAGCCGGCTGGGAGCAGCCGAGCCTGTGCACCTCGGGAGGTCAAGAATTCCCTTGAATTCCCAATGCAGAATTCCCAGTTCAGCTCAGAGGGGAAGATGTGACCTGAGGAAAGAGCCCATGGGGCTGTTGGGGCTCAGATGGGAAAGGCTGGACCAAGCATCGCTACGGGGAACCCCAAAAGCACCTGTAGAGCCCGGAGGGGCGAGGAGATGCCCAGCATCGGCAGGACATGAGGCTGAGTCCACCGTGTAGCAGACAAAAATTGGGGAGGGATGGTGTCCCTCCTCCATCCCGGCCGCAGGAGCCACCCCAGGGGCCAGTGACAGCATTTCTGGGCCATTTCCAGCTCCATTCCCTGACCAATGCCACCAGAAAAACCCAGTTCATTTTTCCAGTGAGCTCCACAAAGAGCGTTTCTGGCGCTGACACGCCAAGGCAGGAGCCTGGCCAGGACGAGGGACACGCCGTGACATTTCCAACATCCATCACCCTGGGGTCTGGGCTGGGCAGGACGCCAGGCAGAGCCGTCCTGCGGGGACCTGGAAGTGCCAGGGCAGAGGAGGGTGGCACATGGGGAACAGGGAGATTTTTAGGAATTTAAGGACATCAATATGGTTTGTTTTGGTTTTTTTGGTTTTTTTCCCCTGCCAAGGGTTGATTCACAGAGGAGCCGGCAGCTTCAGGCACCGCAGCATCACCTGCGTGCTCTCCGCTGGGGGCTTCTCCGTGTCACCCCGATGGCTGTGACAGACCTTGGGGACTGGATCCCGGGGGTGTCACCAATCCAGGCACCCGTGGGGTCTTGTCCCTTGTCCCATGCAGCTCAGGGGAGGTCTGGTCACCCCATCCCCACCATGGCCACTGCCCTGCTGGGCTCCAGGATCATTAATGAACCCACCACGCAGATGGTGGTGGGCAGAGAGCGGGAGTGAGGTGTGCAGGGACAGACAGACGGACACAGGCATTTGAGGGGACGGAGGGAGATGGACGGACAGACGGAGGAGTAGAGGGACGGATGGACAGCAGAGGGAGAATGGGGATGGATGGATGGAGGGATGGATGGACAGACACAGGCATTTGAGGGGACAGAGGGAGACGGATGGGCAGAAGGATGAGTGGATGGATGGAGGGATGGACAGACAGATGGACAGCAGAGGAGGGTGCGTGGGGACGGATGGATGGGCGAGTGTGAATAACTGAGAGGGGGCTGGATGGAGACCAGCGCACCCCGAAAGTGCTTGGCGGGGGGGTCCGGGCTTTGTTGCCGGTGGAGGAGGGTGCTGGCTCGGCCGCTCGCCGTGATGCTCCGGGGGCGGAGATGAGGAGGAGGAGGAGGAGGAG
>NW_010129781.1:969-1275 GCF_000699245.1 Pterocles gutturalis | reverse complement strand
CAACTGTCCCAGAGACAACTCTCCCTGAGATAACCGTCCCCATGTCAACCATCATCGAGACAACCTTCGTCGAGACAACAGTCGTCAAGACAACCAGACCCTCACCAACTGTCACCATGCCAACGGTCCCCATGCCAACCATCCCCAAGACACCCTTTCCCGTGCCAACCGTCCCTGACACAACCGTCAGCGAGACAACTATCCCCACGCCAACCGTCACCAAGAGAACCGTCCCCACACCAGCCTTCGCTGAGACAACCGTTCCCTCACCAACCGTCAGAGAGACAACACTCCCCACGTGAACCT
>NW_010129781.1:0-338 GCF_000699245.1 Pterocles gutturalis | reverse complement strand
CAGGACAATGGTCACCGAGTCAACCATCTTCACTTCAATTATCCCCGAGACAACCGTCCCCAAGCCAACCGTCCACGAGGCAACTGTCCCCATGCCAACCGTCGCCGTGACAACGGTCGCCGAGAAAATTGTCCCCGAGACACCCGTCCCCACGCCAACCGGCCCCAAGACAACCGTCCCCACGCCGACTGGCCACGAGACAAAGGTCACCGAGACAACTGTCACAAAGAAAACCATCCAAACGCCAACCGTCCTGTCGTCAACCAGCTCCGAGGTAACTGTCCTCATGCCACCGTCGCCTAGACAGTGGTCGCCGAGACAACCGTCTCCGAGACAAC
>NW_010129780.1:227-4532 GCF_000699245.1 Pterocles gutturalis | reverse complement strand
GGGTGAGAGGAGGGAGCTCTTCGTCTGGCTGCCAGTTGCAGGTGGGGGTGTGAAATCTGAGGAGCTGAAGGCTTTACGCCTTTTTTTTTCTTTTTTTGAGTTAGGGTAGGTGTTATCTGCAGTGTTTAGGAAGGTCACCTCGTGCATCTCCTCAGTCCAGTCTGGGGTGTGACACGTGGAGCAGGGTAGTTTTTAGGCCGTGCCAAAGCTCCATCTTTTGTTATTGCTTAGAAGGTGGCTTAGTGGGTTTTTTTCTCTTTTCAAGTAGAAGTGGTCCAAAGGGAAAGTGAGAGACAAGTTGAACAACCTTGTTCTGTTTGACAAAGCCACCTATGACAAACTGTGCAAAGAAGTGCCCAACTACAAGCTCATCACACCCGCAGTTGTCTCAGAGAGACTGAAGATTCGAGGCTCCCTGGCTAGGGCTGCCCTCCAGGAACTGCTCAGCAAAGGTAAGCCCTCAAAACTCTGCAAAAACAGCAAGCATCTTGAGCTGGATGTTTTTTCTTCTACTTGCTCACCTGGAAGATTTTGTGCTGCATGTGAAGTAAGCAAATTAGCATGGTTATGATGAGTCACTGCCTTAGTTTGCATTTCAAAAGTGCTCTGAAGCAAGGAGCAGAGCATGGTTATGATGAGTCACTGCCTTAGTCTGCATTTCAAAAGTGCTCTTAAGCAAGGAGCAGCGGCTTTGCTGCATTGAGTGGTGCTGCTGTGCTGAGAAAACACCGCTGCAAGGGTGGGTTGTGACGTAACCCCTGCCAGACCCAGACAAAAGCCTTGTGTTGGTGTGCGTAGCATGGGGTACCCTGGGATTTCCTGTCACATGTTGTCCAGTCTGCTGCTTCAGAAGGGAGCACAACATGCCCAGTACCTTCCAGTACGTGCGCACTCACATTATTTCCTTTTTTCACAGGTTTGATCAAACTGGTGTCCAAGCACCGAGCCCAGGTGATTTACACCAGGAACACAAAAGGCGGAGATGCGCCTGCCACAGGGGAGGATGCGTAGGGAGGTGAGACGAGGGGCTCTGCGCAGGAGCGGGGTTGTGCTTTGTCGGGAGCTAACGCACGGCGACACACCTTGTCACGCATGGCTCCCACGTGGGTTTGCAGTTGCTGTTTCTCCAGATGTTTTTGAGGATGTTGCTGGTACTCAGAGTGACTTCCTGGATAGTGTTACTGGAAACATCAGTTCTCCAGAATTACAGAGTGATTTGCTGTTTTGTCTCTGTTGCCCGTCAGATGAGGAAAGCTGTGTGTGCTCTCCTGTCTCTGGGGGCCTACGGGGCATGTGTCCTGCGTGCTGTGACAAAGCTTTTGTGCTGGAGCAGAGCTCTCGGGCTCTTTGCTTTGTGCTGGCTTGCTTGGACCTGGTTGTCTGATCTGGGATTTCTTGCCTTGCAGGTTCTCCAGTGATCTCGTCAACAATGTGTCATATGTAGATGCACACAATAAAATTATTGAAATACTTTTTCTTGCTTTTTCAAGAATGTGTACGTTTCATTATTGACACATTACTGGGAGTGGAGTCTGGTACAGGTCATGGTTGGCTTCTCCCAGCCCATTTTTGTCTTTATACGGTATACGTACGGTGAACGTGCTTTTATATTGCAAAAAGAGAAGGAATTTTGGCGTGCCCTACAGCAGCCAGTGACAGTAAACTGTACTCGGGTCTAATAGGAGAAAAATTGAAGGCCACTTGTTGCACTGCAGATAGGGAAGGTGCTAGTGGGATATTGTAATTATTTATTTAAACTCCCTCTAAGCAAGCCGTGCCCACAGGTCTCTGTACAAGGCAGCAGCATCTGTCAGGTCAGTGTCTGGTGGGAAGCACAGATAAGAAGCTCTAAATCAGGCTGTAAGTATTTTTATTTAAAAGTAGGAACTGCCCACAGCAAAGGTCTTTAAGGACTCCTTTTCCTACTGAGGACCAATTAGTTGTCCTTTAGGTGAGGCAGAATGAGTGAAAGTAATATTAATTAGAATGAAAATATCAGGTGCCTGGCATCAGTTGCCCCCCAAGCGGGCCCTGCACCTGAAATGAGTTTCAGTTGGTCAACCAACACAGGTAACTTTTAAAATTCAAAAGTTTATTTCTTTCCTGGGATGTCACGATACATGTCCATGCAGGACATGGGCAGTATGTGCTGTATAAGCCAGGCTCTCTGATGGTACGGCACAGGCAGGAGACCCTCCCTGCTGGCAGATCTGCCTTCTACGTGCCTTAAGGCTTTGAGAATCAGTGCCCAGATAGACGCTGCACGTCCATTACAGGGGAGTGGATCTGCTGTGACCGCTGCTGGTGAAGCAGCTTTTGGTAACTGCTCAGCTCTGTATTAACACTGGTCACCCTGTCTTCCAGGGGACCGGATGCATCTGGATGTACATATTAGAACTAAGAGTGGTGAACTTGGCAGCAGCAGCAGCGCTGACCAAGCTGCAGCTACCCACATGCCACCTTTCCACAACAGTCAGAGCTTGGTTTCTTCAGTGCTCCTCTTCTGATCACCTTTTTTTCTTCTTTTCCCCTGATTCAGTTCTGAACTGATGCCTGAAAGAGTGCAGAAGTCAGAATGCAGCAGCTTTTAGAAAGAGGTAACGAACGCTGCCCCGTCTAACAAGGCAGGCTGTGCTACACGTGGCGTTTTAGAACGGAAGCTTTTTCCAGTTGTCTCAGTGAGCTGTAGCAGTCTCCAGCTAGCTGACACAGGTTTCTAGTGTATTAAAAGGTGCCAGCAGGACAAGCGCGCATACCTGTGCCAGTATGCAGGTCTGTGAGTTGAGCCAAGCTCAGCAAGGCTCAGTGCGGCCTCTGCGGCCGTGACAAGCCATGCGTGCACAGCTCCAGGACGAGAGCGACGCTCTCTGGACTGAGTCCTGCGTGGCGGAACTCCTTCGTGCAGCGAGACGTCTCCTTACGCTTGTTGCTACTGCGGAGCCTGCTCTGTGAGCGGCTTGCACAGAAGGAAGCCGCGCACTCTCTGCTCTGCATCGCTCTGTGCTGCCCTGAAGCCCACCTGGACTGCCACCGCCTGCCGTGGTTCCAGACCCGCCCAAAGGAGGGGAGCCAGCCATCGCCCGTCTGAGAGGTATGGTCAAAGTTGGCACCCACGCGCTCTGCTGGGAGCTTTTTCAGCTTCTGCTTCTCCTCTGAAAAAACAGTTTTGGTAAGCAGAAGTTTTCCAGTCCATTACCTTTTGGTTCTTTAGCGTGGTAAAGTGAAGGTGAGGTTAACTGAAAGGGATAAGACCTGCTCACTTTGTCTGAGAAACTCCTCATACGAAGGGCCAATTTCTTGTTTACTTCCACCCTCTTCCTCTTCCTCTGTTAGCCACGGAGGTTTTGCTCCTAGAAGTCACAGGGAAAACATGTTTAGCCACTGAAGTTATCCTGAGCTCAAGACAGGGACAAGCATCCCCCCTACCCCCTGTCCCTGCAGCTTGCCTGACATGGAAGCGGCAAAGGAAAATTTGGGCTTTGTAAGGGAAAGAAGCTGAGAGTTTCCAGCAGGGTAGTAACCACACGAGCCATGAAGCAGCACAATTACCTGTGTGAACGTTCCCTTTCCCTTCAGCGTCCTGTTAACAGAGACACAAAACACTCATGAGAAACTGCTGCTTTTAAGAACCTCTCCAAACAGAATGGCACCGTTTGCATTCGCTTCCAGTACAAGTTGTGTTTGGACACAGAGGGAGGCTCTTTTCCACTTTCTTTAGGGAGCATTTGGATTGTTAATTACACTGGATGACTGAAACTCTCAGCTCGTTGTTAGCCTGAATCCGCAGAGCTGCCTTTTTCAGCAGCAGAGCTTGCAGTCCCTTAGATGTGCTGTAACCTGCAGTTAAATTTAAGTCACCCTCGTGAGGGGGTCGCCCCTACCTGGTGGCCGATGAAGGTCAGAGCTGGCCCTGGTTCCATCCAGGTGAAGTCGGGTCCCATCTGCATCCCGCTGGGGCCAGGCTGCTCCGTGTCACGAGGGGACCCCCTGGAACAGAGAGGCAGCCCAAGAGGTGAGTGGCTGCTGAAGCCGGGCAGGCAATGGTTGTCCAGAGGTTACTGGAGCAGAGTTTGTGTTTGGAGATTTTTGCAGTAAGATGGAAAAATGTTCTTGGGGTAGGATAATGTTAAACGCTTGGATGTTATTGCTGTGCTCGCTGTTCATGGCTTCCCTGAGGTGTGGGGAAGGGAAAGCGTTCGTTCTGTGGATATTGTGCTTACGAAGGTCTAAGAAAAAGTTTGTAAAGGATCTGAAAGATCCTGGTGATGACAGTGTCAACTCCAGCAGCAGCAGCAGGCGCGAAGA
>NW_010129780.1:0-204 GCF_000699245.1 Pterocles gutturalis | reverse complement strand
AGCGGGGTACGCGCCCACAGCCGTGTCAGGAAAGCGGTTCTCACCTGCCGGGTCCTGCTGGGGGGCTGCAGACAGAGGGTCCCGTGCAAAGCTCTGTCTCTGCTTGAAGCTGAGTGCGATTCAAGAAAAAAAGAAAAATATCTCTGGTATTGTGCAGAGCCCCCTGCCCACCCCCGGGGCAGGACCCGGCTCACCCACCTCCAG
>NW_010129779.1:38704-86852 GCF_000699245.1 Pterocles gutturalis | reverse complement strand
TCTAACATTCTGTGATTCTGTGAAACAGTACCTGGTAAAACCACCAGTGACCAAGCTTGAGCACAGCAAGATCCTGTAAATAAGTCCATTCTCAAGGAGGAACAGCACTGCATGATACACTTGCAAATAAATGCGAAATTTTAATTTCAATTGCTATACACTTGTTGGAGCTGTGCAAAATCTGAAATTATTTCCAGTAACGGTTATTTGTATAGGAAACCCTGGATCAATCCATTATTTAAATAACGCTCAGCTCCAGTCTTCTCTACATATGAGACATCTTTCAGATTTTGATGGAGGGAGAAAAAAGGCAAGAGTAAACAGGGTTTGACTCAACTCAGAGGAAATGTGACACATCAATAATGGGGAGGCAAAGTTATCTTAAAACTAGTACTGGGTTTGACAGTATAAGATATACATAAGATGTATTTCCACCTTTGCCTCTGGAATATATTGAGCTTGCAGTGTTTCTGCTTACTCTTACCCATGTGGTTGCAACTGTTCCTCTCCTGAGTAAACTACAATGATTCCCTTTTAGCTAGAGAAATTCTGCAGAGAGGCATCTTTGTTGATTTCTATGAACAACCTTGAAAGGTTCATGCATGACAGAGGATTCACCTTTTTGAAGAGGCCAACATCAAGCACTTAAGATCAGTAATATCTTCCTGGCTGTAATTCAGATTGTCATTTTTGACAAATACCCAAATCCCTTTGATATGAAAAGGTAATACCCTACTGAGGGGAGCCACGGTTACACAAGCCTGAAGTCTGAAGCAGTCTAGGACTAATTTATGAGAAGGTAATGGCACAGTTTACTAACACCAACAGATGGGAAAGAGATTAACACCAAGAGATGGGAAAGTTTGGAGTATGAATGAAGAACATCCTTAAAACCAGAAGTACAAGAACCAGGACCACAGAGTACACACAGCCATATTCTCTGTCCAAAATCAAGCTGCGGTCTTGTATACCTGTTAATTTTTCAGAGGTACACAATTCAAAACAGCTATGAAGCCAGACAAGAATAAATAATCTAGATCTGGTATTAAATATACTCCCCAGAGAAAAGAGCATTTTGCATTTTAGCAACTACATTCACCTTGCTACTCGATGGTTTCATAAGCTACCACTAAATAATGGCAATTATTTGCCATAGCAACTACGACAATATGTAATTTATATATAGTTTTGAGCTGTAACGATAGGTCCATTTGATTAAGTAGCACAGCTAACGTACAAGGAAAATAATTGTACTTTCAATCAAAGAAAAAGAAATATGTTTGACAACAGGGAGAGATGGCTATTTGTCCTCCTTTTGCAGGAACACTTAATCATCTGGTTTTCTCCAAATCAGAGTGTATTTCTGTTATTGATTATATTAAAGCAGATCAAAGCATTTAGTTCAGTAGGAAACAGAGTCAGTAATTTAGACGGCTGCTATTCAGTTTAGAAACAACCAAACCCCAAGGTAGTTTATACAGAAATATTTAAAGGCATATATTTAAAAAAAAAAAAATTATCAGGGTTTTTCAGCCATGCCTATTAGCACGTAGAAAAACTTACATTAATCCGTTAATTTCACCACTAGTGGCAAAAGTAGAAAAAAACTGAAAAAACACACTTGAAAAATAAAACAGAATCCTGACATTTCAGTCAGATCTTTTCCACTTAGCTTCATATACGTCTGATTTTTCTCCCCGCTCCGTAGCAGCCTCTTAAGAAGAAGAAAATCTATTTTATGATAAATGGACCGGAAAACCTGATCCAGACGCTTTCAGGTTTTTTCCACAGTTACAGAAATCTGAGCATGTCACTGATGGGGGGAAGGCAGATCAACTGCAGAGATACACTCAGAAGAGAGACAGCCAGAGTCTTGTGCCCATTTTGGGGACTGACAGCAAAGAGGTGAAGCAGCAACCCAAGGACGAGAAGGTAGAACAGATTTACAGAGAGTCTTTGATAAATGACTGCAACACTCCAGATATTGTTCCACGGTGGTGCTGAGGAAGGACTCACTGGTGTTACGGAGAAAAAAAACAATGTGCTCATCCTGGGATTTGCTATTTAGTTCCAACTGTGAGTTTGCAAACGGGCTTGTTTAGTGTGAACAAAAAAAAAAAAAGCACTTTGCCACCAATGTACATTTTGACGATGTTAGAAGCTTCTCTAGAGTCACATTCTGCATCACAGATGTAGCTTTTTATACTCAAAACTTGTAGTAGGCTGTTTTCTACAATTGAAAAAAAAACAACAAAACCAAACCACATAACTTAAAAAGAAACCCAACAGAAAACTGAAAAACAACTTTAAAGTTTGAATAAATTCAAAGCAGAATATGAGATGAATTTCAGCAGATATGAAGCTACCCTTTACATATCCAACACAAGCTCATCAGTAAATATCCACGCACAAACACAAATCTACTCTGTCTCTTCTACCACCTTTTCCAGCTGCAGGTGAACACAGTCCTATTGTAGCCCAAGAAATCTTGCTGCCATCCAAGAATTTAGCTAGGTAATGCATTATTCCAGAATAATCACTGTATTATACTGGCCCACTTCAACCATTAGAACACTCTTAGCCTGATTTTGATGAAAACCTACCTATGCTCTGCAGAATGTAACTAGTGAGGGTATTAAGGGTGTCTGACAGAGCTCAAATCAAATAATGAGTTATCAAACAGCTCATTGCAAAAATATTCTCAAAAATGAGCATACATTAGTGTCTTCCATTGCACGCATAACAGTTTTATTTTTGCATATCAATAGTTAACAAGCTTTAATAATAGCAGTGTTTTCTGAAGTCATCAGATCAATCTGAAAGGAAATGTCTTCCTAAAGAATCACGTATTTCCACAAGACTTTGTACTATAAAGGAGTTAAATTATTTAAATGTAATTACAAATACAAGCAAGGCACTGGAGCCCTGTACCAATATTACAAGCCAACGTGGTAACAATAGATAATGCATTTCTATGAGACATGCTACAAATGCTAAGGATTTTTTACACGTATATGGAGGAGCTTTCAAACTATTTGTGCCCAGAGAACTTCCATCTTTTTAATTCCGTTTTCTGATACTTCAACACATTTCTTGTACGAATCCAGGTACAGTGCCAACTAGATGACCAGGCTTGATTGAAAGCAAACAGCCGAACAACAGAAGCCCCAGGAAGAACAAAAATAACAGCAAAACCTACTGCAGAGGAAGGGGAATGACTGAGAATCACAGAAATACTTTCGCATTCCCCCACTCGGAAATAAGTGAATTATATTTCACGTACAAAAGCACCACGGTGACACAGTGCAGCTGCTTGTGAAGGGAAACCCTAATCCTAACATATCCCTTTGACTTTTAATCTGTGCTATTACATCCCGTTGAAAACAGACACATTTTTCCTTTTAGTACCCAGTTTAGTACAGGAAATGCAGCTTACCAAAAACATTTGAAGCATGGTTAGAACAAAAAAGAACAAAAAAAGCAAACAAAAGCCCAGCAGGTTGACTTTTAGTAGTTATCAGCTACTAAGTCAAACTCTGGAGCCTGAGGGTAAGCAGTAGAGGGCAAGAAAGAGGCCATAATAAAGAACTGAAAATGGACAACACAGACTAAATAATAACTACTTCGAGTCTCCTGCCTGTATTGTAATCAGCTTTTCCCTTTGTACTCAGTCTGAGCGATCAAATCAAAAGCCACACGGACTTTTGGACATTATTCTACTGCAGCCAAACGGTTCTAACATCCCTCTCTCAAACTCCCTATTCAAGAGAAGCATTAGGACCCACTGCAGCCACACACCAGCTGGAAGCCCAGGCTTTACTTTGGGTATTTTCATTTGGCTTCTGGGCCTCCAAAGAAATCTTTGAAACACAGTGCCTCCTTTTCCTCCAGGTGCCTCCTGAGCTATGAAGGCTTCCAAACGCTAAAAATCTCAATTTTTAATTCAAAACATGTCCTATTTAATATTTTCCTTAGATCTCTGCTTCTAGAGGATGTGATTACATGACACTCTGAGATTTAAGAGATTGCAGAAAGATTTCATATATGAATCTTAACCCAAGCTATAAAGCAAATGCAGAAAAATCTTCTGAAAATATTCCATGCAAATGTTACGATTTTCAAACCGATCTTATAATCCCCAAACAAATAAGACTGGAAATGTTGAATTAAAAGTTCCTATAATTGGAAAAAAAGGATAGGTGCCACTTGTTCACGTATTTTTTACAGATGCCTGACATCACCAGATGGAAGATGTTATGTACTTCATACAGCACACTACTAATTAAGAGTTCCAACAGAAACATCGGAAAGAGGCTCTATCCCACCACTCCAAAAAAGGAATAAAACAAAAAAAAGGTAATTTTTATCTTGCATGCTGGTGTTCTAGGACAACACATTCCTTGAAGGATAGTTACTGTGATTGTTTTGATCCAAATCAAGAAGTGCATGCACCAGAAGACTCACCCAGGACATTTTCCAAGGGTGCTCGCAGAAAAGTGGCTCCGGCCATTGACTTTTTGGCCAGGACCTTCCTTCTCTCTGAACCATGCTCCCACACCGGCTGAGTTCGGGTCCAGCAGAAGCCAGTGTCTACTCTCTTTCCTGAGGTGTCTGGTGTTCTCAACAGCAGGACTCTGCCCACGGACCCTTTTTCATACTGTGTTACAGGCTTCGGGAAAAAGTCAGAATGAAGGATTGCTAAAAATCAAAGTCCTGCCTAGCCAGGATCCGCTGGTTAGATGTCTTCTCTTTCCAAAGCCAGCAGATGTCATTGTCTCCTAATCTTCTTTTCCTTATCAAGAGTGATGCATTTAACTCAAAAGCTCTCACTCATAAGCAGTTACAAGTCATCCAGACAAATTTATCTTCTCTAGAAATGAGGGGAATTGGCTGATTTCCCACTTCAGCTCTTTCCAGAGGATTCCAGCATGTCTCGGCTCACACGGACTGCTCTGCAGGGTCTCTACCTGCACGTACCGCAGCGTTAAAGCTCTCCTTTCTTCATTATCATTCTGTACCTTCTGGCTTCGGGTCCCCACTTGCGTGGGAAATGCAGGCACGCGTTCCCCGGCAGGGAGCCGGCTCCTTCCCCACAGCAGCAGCAGCAAAGCACAGGCATTTCAAATGACAAGCAGCCCTTATGTTTTATAAGTATCATACTGACTTGATTTCAAAAGGGAGCTGCAAAATAAATGGTCTGTGTGGGGCTCTTATCAGAGTCTTCCTCAAGTGATAATAACGAGATCCAAGCCATCAAAGTTGAGGGGGTTTGGGGTTGTTTTTTAAAATCTTTTCCAGTAAAGTAAGGACTCTCCATCCACTTCACCAATACAATGAATAAGAATATGGGGGTGCAGAGTCTCTCGTTAGAAAAAGAAAAATGAAATGGAAGTGAACAAATACTGAAAAGTATTTTTGAAAAGTACAAAGTTTTACTTGTCAAACAGGCAGTAAAGTGGACATTTTTCACCCACTGAGTCTGACTTCGTTCTCCTATTCAGAGTATAGATTTTTACATGCCAATTTTTTAAACTGTTTATGCTTTCAGTCCCACAGAACTCAACTCACATAGGCAGTGCCTTTGATTTTCTTTTCAACATTACGTTTCTATTGCATTTACTGCAAGAGCATCAATGTTGGTTTTATTTCTTGATTTGAAATATACTCATATTCTTACTCACCAACAAGCACAAAAACACAGTGCCGCATTGCTAGGGGTGCAAGGGTGCTGCAACAGAAGAAGTTCTCGCAATTATTTACCAGTAACAATACATCTTTGATTAGAAGTCAAAAAGCTATAAAAACTTGAATGGTGATTTGCATACCTGCTTTATACACAATTTTGTTGTATTTAATACAAATGATCCTTCAGACTCCAATCACATTATGAGCTGCTCCTACAGAAATCAGTTCTGTAATAAAAAATATACTCTTCTGCAACTAATGAACATCGAAGAGGTATGCTATTATCACTCCAATCATTGCCATCATTTTAAGGGCTTCATTAATATTATCACATACTATTGCTTTTATAGGAGTTCACAAGCCAGCAGTTGCTAATGTTGCTGCAGCAGACAGAATTAATATTTTGAAAGTGGCGCTATCATTAAAAAATACTCCAGAAAACACCTCCATGGAACATGGAGAGCAAAATACAAAGCTATTGGTCTATGAACTGTGAGATCTAGAGCCTCCCTTGTTAAATTAAATTAGCATTACTTTACTGTGAACAAAATCAAACCTCAAAAGCCTAGGTTCAGTTTTGTGATTGAGACACAAAAGAATAAGGATTTCTAGATTTTAATTCCAAGTTTCTCACTAAACAGATGTTTATGACCATAGTCAACCACATTTAAAATCAGAAAAGATGGAGATTTCACATGCATTTATACTTCACAATTAGACAAACTTTACAATACTTCAATGTGAAATTCAGCTCTGTATGGGGGAAGCCATGCAAGTCATCACGCACCTCAAATTGCACTTTTTCCTAACATGTCTCTTAAAATGGATTGCAAATGGTACAAGACTTTGGACAAGTGTGAACTGCCCTATGTCCAAGCTGATATCATAAAATTGTCTACTGGGACTCTTGTTTCACCGTTCTTATATGTTTCTATACAGACTGCATACATCTTAGACTTTGTTGCAATTTTGAGAAGAGTCTACCAAAAAGCCTGACACAAAATAACACAAAAAGTAAGATTAGAATCAGTAATTCCAGCAGATATCCAAACACCAAATATGGACAAGAGATCACAAGGTTAAACGGTTACATTTTCTTTCCATCATTTGGGATAACACTTAGGGGTTCTTAACCTATTGCAATTACAGAGTGTGCAAGTAATTTTTTTCTAATAAGTCATCCCCTTAATTTGTCTCCAGTAAAGCAGCAGTGCTAATATAAATGCTACATGATGAAGCGAACATGATTTTTCTCAGAGACATTTATTCATTTTGAAATTTCTATTGTAGCGCTTCTTTCAGCAAGTGTCTGTGTGTGTGCGGTTCTCTCCTACATACAATAGCAACACTGACAGAAGAATAGGCATAGGATTTTTGCCTTGCAAAATTTGTTGGACCACCAAATGACGCTTTAATTTCTATTTTGATTAAATCAAAATTTCAGTTTTGCTTTAACACTAGCTATTATTTCAGTTGCAGATTTACCTGGTCAACACAACACAAAATCAGCAAACTCATCGGGCTGCCTGGCTGACCCTTGCTCAGCCTTAGGTACATTCAAAGCTAGTCCTACATTTTATTCATTGATACCATAAACTCTATGATAAATGATACAATATTCTATTTACTTCCTACATATCTTTCAGTGCCTGTTTCCATTATCTGAACCTCATCTTCATGCCCTAACACTGTGTATGCATGTGTTCCTGTTTATTATTAAACGAGATAAAAGAAGGAAGCTCTAAAATGCTGAAATAAAAAAAGTTTCAAGTTACATTAGGCTGAGATTAGCTGTGGTTGAAGGATTGTAAATACATACTTGGGAGAAAGATCCCTAACTAAACACAAAGTCTAGCAGAAAAGCTGAAAGAATTTACGTTACTGAAAAGGCATCAGATGTAAAAAGGTTCCAAAGGGTTACTTCAAGACATATCTAGCTACAAGATAATCCAATTTCATGTCTAAGAAAATAGTCTGTGCCATGGACAAAAAGCAATATCCTTCCCCTCTCACTATAAAGACCTGGTAAGACTACATATCCTGTAATTGTCCAGAAATACTTTAGTGCTTTTGTCTTTGGCTGATCGGCGTACAACCCAATGCACTGAGGAGTAGTCATCCACAAATGGTGCAGAAACCAGTTATTCCTCACATTTATATAGATATTTAGTTATGGATGTTTACAGACATGTAGACTAAAATCTCAAGTTTATGTTAAATGACATCATAATGTGGGGATCCAATGAGTATGAAAAACCTGAAGTTAAGAGTAGGTATCACCTTTTCCTATACAGTAATTTCATAAAGTTTGAAATTTAGGGAATTAAAACATTTGATACAGTTAAATAGGAGGTATCTTAGATCTTTCAAAAATATGGTGTCAGAGCTAAGTAAAAAAGCTAAAAAACCCTGTCTCTTACACTATCTACACACCTCAATACTGTGCTTCACCAGCTACCCAAATTATTTTCAGCAGTTCAGTATATCTCACAGGGATTTCAAATTAAATGTGAAACACAGATCCTGATGTGGAAGGCTAATATTTTATACACAAACCACTGAACAATAGGTCTCTTCTTGCACAGCATTTGGGAGAAATTACAATGCATTAGCAACATGCAATCCAAAAGAAAATTACAAAAAAGGATAGTCTAGGAAACATCCTGTGTAAAATACCAAACTATATCTGTAAAAAATAAAAGTTTCCATATGAAACTGTGTCCTACAGGCTTCTAGATGAAGGTGAACCTTCACCTGAAGAAAAACTGTTCTGTCAATAATACGCTAGTGTTTGCTGCGCTCAAACAAGCACTTAGAAAGCAAGCCTAGTTTACTGCCAATATTGCCCTGGGTTTTTTATTCGAACATTTTATGAGGACAAAAACACCATTTGAATGTCAAAGCTTTTGATCTGGGGAAAGACTATCAAAGACTCTGGAAGCTACAATTACTTTAAAATTTGTTTATACATGTCAGTGTTTGGGCGTGTGTCTCCTTATTCATAAAATGTAGAATGTCTGTCTCTAAGCAGACTTGTGTCTCAGTTTTTTTCTCTCCATCATGTCCAGGTCAGGGGGGTTGGAACTCGATGATCTTTAAGGTCCCTTCCAACCCAAACCATTCTATGATTCTACAATCTAAATTCTCTGCAATGTGACTCAATAACTCCACCAACAAATGGAGATTATAGTGCTGTCTTAGCACCATAATGGATGGAAAGATAAAATAATTCATATTTTATGATATGCTTGAAGGTATTCAACTAAAAACTCTTACAGAAAGTCAAAGTGTTCTCATTTCTCTTATCTTTAAATAGGTAAAGAAAAACACATGGATAGGTTAATTCTTCTTTCACTGGAAAGCCAGAATAAGCACATCAGCAAAGTTGCCAGAAGTTAACTTGCACTCTTGCCAAAACATGTAATCAGTCTGCAAGGCCCAAAACCCCACATAGATATAGCTTTCCTTTGAAAGAATTACAGAAATACATAAGGAATGATATGCACATAGACTTTAAAAAAAAGACGACATTGAGACTAGCAGACATTTCAGATTTTGTAGTCTGGTATTCCTTCACACAGCCAAGGACACAGAATGGAGTACCTGCTCCAGGTACTTCCCCATAGCTAGGTGCCCCACATACTCAGTGTGATTTGTCTCCCAGGAACAATTAACTCCAAAGACCCCATGATGTACACTGATGTGGATTCACCTCAGAGGAAAACAATGTCCTGTACTGCTCTCTAGCTAACTGAAGAGTAGACAAGCGGGCAGATGTTATTCTAAATACGGGATAAACCTTGCTGCAGTGGAGCGTTTACTTTGGTACCTCTGCAAAACCATTCATCACAGCAGGAGAGGTGCAAACCCCATTGTGTCAGAAAATAATTTGATTCATAGCACTTGATATGGAATCATCCTGAAGCGACAAATCAAACTTTAGGCACGGCATTAAAAGCTGTAAATGGTGAAAAATCTATTTGGGAGCATGGATTCCATCATGCTGGGCAGCAGTGTGAAACAAGTCCCATATTACAGATATGGTATTTTAGGTGAGAAGAAGTGTGTTAACTGAGTGACTCCATGCTTTTGACACCAGACTTCCAACTTCAACATCTTTTTTTAAGGAGAGGCAGCTAAAAATCATCTCAGAATGAAAACGGAAGAAAGCCATGGTTATTGGAAGTCACAAGACAACAGCACCTGTTTGCTGTAACTGAGATCTGCCATTGGCACCTTCTCCTCCCTCACACAATCACAGAATGTTAGAGATTGGAAGGGACCTCGAAAGATCATCTAGTCCAATCCCCCTGCCGGAGCAGGACACCTAGATCAGATCACACAGGAACGCATCCAGGCGGCCTTTGAATGTCTCCAGAGAAGGAGACTCCACACCCTCTCTGGGCAGCCTGTTCCAGTGCTCTGTCACCCTCACCGGGAAGAAGTTTTTTCTCCTATTCAAGTGGAACCTCCTATGTTCCAGCTTGAACCCCCTGCCCCTTGTCCTATCACTGGATGTCACAGAGAAGAGCCTGGCTCCATCCTCCTGACACTCACCCTTTACGTATTTATAAACATTGATTAGGTCACCCCTCAGTCTCCTCTTTTCCAGGCTAAAGAGACCCAGCTCCCTCAGCAGGGAGATGCTCCTTTAGAGAATTCCCTTCACACACCACCACTGATGTTCAACCCAGATTCAACTAACTGGTTCAATCACTTTAGGCAATTATGGAAATTTTACTTCTTACTCCAGATCACAACCCAACATAAGAACATGAACTTTCTCTTGGGTTCTTCCACATCTTCACTTGGTCCTTTCCAGAACCTTCACAAGACCCTTGTAAAGGGAGCCACTCTTCACGGACCATCTCTGACGACGTAGCACGTTTCAGCCCATACCTGGAATCACTAGGCATGCTTTCCTTTGTCAGCAAGGTTCTTATGAGGGAGTATAAAAATATTTCTCTAAGATTATGATGGGCAGGGTAACCTTTTTTTTTTCCTCACAGTTGCATCAATTCTATTAAGTTGCTTGCTGAAACATGTGTCTTACAATTTTAGTATCTGCACGCTATACACCTTGTTCCTCCTTACAGACAAGATCTAAAAGCTTGCTTTGCAGACATTTGGAACTTGTAGAGAACGTGATGATTGATTTAAAACATCTTAGGTTGTCATTCTACAAGAGACTTCACACAGGTATATGCAGCAGCCATATATGTTCAAATGTACCTTCATGCATCTTTTTGCAATCTATTTAATTAATATGGACATGCAAAGCTGAACTGCCCCGGGGATGCTTGTGTCAACAGGAACTTGTTCATAGACCCAAAACATTCACCCATATATTTGTTGCTAAGCTAACTTTACAACCAGTAACCAGCTAAGGAGAAATAAATGGAACCAGTATTATCTCTGTGAGCTACCCAGTTCCTCTGGACAAAAGAAAAACAGACACAGTAAGAAGTGGCTCCATGTTTAAAGTAAAATCTTAAATTAAGTATCCTTTGCAGTGGAACAGTTTCTTATCATTTTGTTCTTCTCCTTAAATTTTCAATACCAAACCTCTGCTTCAACTTGCTAGAAATTAATTTCTCCTTAAAATACCTGATCTGACCTCAATGAGTAAGTTACCACAGACAAGGGTTCTGGGGATTCAATTGCTCTTGAAGACACAACTCAGCTGAGTCCATGCATCATTTTCTTGACAATGAGGGTACGCATTATGCCTTGTCCTCAAGAACAAGACCATTTTCTGGTCACATTTATTGATCTGGATTCAGGTGACAAACCCCTTTCAACATCTAAGCTAAGCACTAGGTTTAGACTCTACCAGACTCTTTCATACTCTGCCTTCTTTGATCCCAAGTATCCTCTAGCTACTAACCTTGAAGGTAGCACACAGATTAAACTCAGAACAAAATACTTGAATAAGCTGCTGTTAGCAATGTGTTACTGTGTGACACTTGAGTCTATGAATCCTTTCAGTTGTCAATGACAGCTAAGTGATAAACCTCACTCTCAGCCATAACATCCCCCAATGCACCTTATTTTCTCATTCGCTTTTATCTTTAACAAAATGTCATACAGTTACAAAGAAATAGGAATATTACTCTCACCAGCATTTTCCTAACAGATAATGACACTGAAGAAATGTATTTGTTTCTTTGGAAAATACAACAAAATCTCAATGAATTGTCTTGTTTGTCTTCAAGCTTAGACCCCTACAACAGACTGCATATGGAGATTCCTTCACTCCCGGTATATACGGCTCTGTAGTAATGTATATGTTCACATCTTAAAAGGTTTTTTTTTAAGCCCATTTTTACTGTCTTTCATTCTAAGCGGTTGTCTTCCTCCAGTAAGACCCTTCTGATCAGAAAGGTTAAAGAACCAGGGGGCTTTTTTAAAAGCTGGTATCTGGTATTGAGAACCTCACAGAAAATATGCAAGAGCCCTGTTAATTAAGGTAACTGCTGCAGAAAACTGTGTTATGCTGCCTCAGCATCATCTAGCCGACCCAAAAAAAGTCCTTTGTGAAGCCACCTAAGCTCCGTGTAAATTATAGCAATAACAGAGTAAGTTGAATATAATTTAAAACACAAGTTTAAGCATATTTTTCTTCCCTCTGAAAAATAAGTGGAAGGAAAAAAAAAAGATATACAATCTGGGAATAAAGAAAAATATCAATATTCAGTAGCTCATAACACAGACACACTTAACACACGAAGTCAGTACTGTGTGAAGCTGTGCAATGAAGATGCAGTGCTCCTAGTTCTTTATTGCTAGGAATAACGCCAGGGATTCTTAAGGAAAAAAAAGCAATAATATCATTCTCTGCCAGCAACAATGAGAAACATCAATAATCAAGACATGTTACATAGTTCAGGGTACAATAAATATTTTCTTTCAACAAATCGGTCAAGCCCACATCAGAGATTTTTATGTAGCACAGAAGAAATACTATATGCACACGAATGATTTTTTTCAATAGGCCATTTATTAAAGTAGGTCAATAATTCCGTTTATTGCTCACTGTTCCTTGACCTCTCTAGAGAATTTAAGTGGTCGTCTTAGTGTTCAACACACACGCACGCCAGATACCCACAAGCACACCAGGAAAAAAAAAATATCAAGTTATCTGATAACTCACACAACTTAACCAGAAGTTTTCTTTCTCTGTGCTATGTTCACATGCATGCACCCAGAAAAGGCTATCTTTTAGTAACAGCACAGAATAAATAGGGATGTACATGCCCTATTTCCAGATGAACCTTAAGGCCTGTGAAGGAAGTCTGCTATGCTTCATTTGCCATATGCCGTCCAGCCCATGAGATCAAAGTAATATCATACCTTCTGAAAGGTTTTAAGAACATGAGCCTATTACAGCATGGATAAAAACAGGTAGTATAGAGGAAAGTACAACAGAAAAACTTCTAACAAAATAAAGCAACTTATAAATGAATCATTCAGCAGTGTTGATGCTCTGGTACTTTCTCCTGGAGACAGCCTTCCTTCTGCAATACTGACAGACACACAATTGCATGGAAAGACAGAGATTCATAATTTCAAAGAGCTCTTATTAAAAGCACAAATAAAAGTAATAAACCCACATAATTTGTAATTTTAATGTTTCCAAAACATACCTATACTTTAACCCTGCTGTACTATTACTGCTATGAGCTGGATAAGCTGTGAGAGGATATGAGCAGGAGGGATGTTCTCCAGGCGGTACTCCAGTTACTCCAGAGGTGTTCCAATATTGTGTCTAAGAGCTCTAACATTCATCACAGAAACACAGGGTCAAACAGCAAGGTGAGATTACAGACCTAGGGAAGCCTTGTCCACCTTACTGCAAATCGACCTTTACCTCCTCTATCTCAAGCTCATCTCTTTTGCTAGTTCTGATCATCCAACCTTTTCCTAAGCCTTTCCAACACACTGGGCTGGTAGGAAGCCTAGTATGGACCCCTGATCCTGAGTTATTTTTTCCACTGGCTTTACCTCAGTCATTGTATCAGTACACAGAAGAGCACTGTAACGAGCCCCATTCCCCATGTTGCTCTCTCACTGTAAAAAAAGATAAAAGCAGCAACGACCTCTTAAACGAGCATTTACATAGTAGAAATAGAAAAGTGAAACTAAAGGGGTTTTTTTCTTCAAGAAGCAGCATAGGCAAGGTCCAAACTAGGTATTGGTTACTTCAAGCTCTCAGAATTGTAGCAAACCCTATACTCCGAAAAATAACAAAAATTGAATATTCCACCTTTAAGTAAGCAACACACACACAGAATCCAATTAGAAAGGAAAAGGGCTTTGCTTAACACACAGGAAATAAATGTATGAATTTGAAAAACCAAACTCATGCAAAAAAGCATTGGCACCCCAGAGTAATGAAAAATTATTTAACAAAAATAAATGAAGTTTATGAATGGCCTGAAAGGAGTGACAAGATTTATTCATTTATTTGGCATCAATGCCCAGAGAGCAGCCAAAAGAGGTGGCAGGAAGAAGAGATACATATGTTCTCTTCCACACTGGTTCCAGCCTATTAACAGTGCTGAAAACATACGCTGCTGCTCACCAATGCTTATCAAAACACTCTCCTTACACAGTTGCAATCCTACAAAAGAAAGAAATCCACAAAGATCTGATTTTACATTAAAAGCCTAATTATGTGGACAATACTTTTGGCAAGTACTCTGGGCTTCCAGCACTTAAAGTACTGGAACAAACTGTCAGCTTCAGAATTCATTATTCCTCTCAAAAATATATTGCATCCTTCTTCAGAGGTAAAGAATTCAGTTTTGGTTGCTGAGGGTCAGGTAGGTCTTGGGCCTATGCATCTTTTAGGGGGAGAAGGAGAGGATTTTTCTGTATAGTTGCTTACTGCATTGTGTGCATTGCCTATTCCATCCACCACATTTCATATTACATTTTTCTCTGTCCCCCTTCCAGGCTAAACCTGGTGATGCCAAATCACACTTCCAATTTTTTCACTATTAAATCTACAACTGAGTAAGGGTAAGGTGCGAGGACACTGCCTGTGGGCTCCTCTCCACTACCACCTTTCTAGCAAATGCATTACTAAATCAAAAACCATTCTTAGTCCTCTGAAACTCAGTGGTAAAGACTACCTCACAGTGAATTGTTCCTTTTACTATATAGATACACGTGTTCATGTATTTGCATGTGTGTAGTAAACATGCATCTATACGGCGATTCAACTTGAATAATCTCACAGAGACAGGAACAAGCTCATCTTCATACACATATGTGCCATGTTGGTTGTCACAAGGGATGAAACCCCATGTTTCCCGAGATGAATAGTTTCTAAGGCTTCAGCTGTTGCAAGATTTGTGTATTTAACGGAAATTGCAGGAAGGATATTTTGGGCTGGAAGTGAAACATATGAAGCCCTGCATAAGCTACGCAGATACAAGTCATACGGAGGAGCAAAGCTCTGGTGACTAGTCAAGATCCATAGTTTTCCAAATAGAGCATAAAATGTTTAAACATTAACAGCCAGACATCTGAAACAAATGGTGTTGGACAGAACCTCCCTTGACTGTAAATATTTGAACTAATTCCAAATAGGGAACATACTCATCTAATGACTTCACATGTACAGATTACAGTTGCTGCAGAATATGTAGGTCCCTCAGCAACCTGTGGTTTTTGTCTTTTGAGGAAGACTCTGCCTCAAGTTCAACAGGACTGTTTGTAAGGACACTGGTGCTCAGCATGAGTCACGGTAATAATAGTTTGGACAACACCTTCATTTCACTACTCAAGATGGAGAAGTTACCTTAACTGCATTAAAATCAATAGACGGCTGAGTTATCATCCTATCTTTAAAAAAATATAATATACACAGCACACTTTTATCAGTAATTTGTTATATAATAATGAGATAATAAAATTAAGCTAATTATCTGGTCTTTTTCCCACCTAAAAGCTGGAAACACAGAACAATGTACTGAGTCAGAATTAAACCAGTGCAGTAGCCTAAATACTGTGTAAATAAAATGTTTTAACAACAAGACGCTTGAGCATCTTAACCTTGAACAAGATGCTTCTTAAAAAGCTGATGCATCCTAGCTAAGACCTGAAGACATAACTCCAGCCTCTGTGTCCTCTTTCAGCAGGTAGATGGAGATATGTAATGCTGGAGCTTTTTGACTTGCTGTTTTACACAAAGATCTAACATGTAAATGACTGCTGGTGCCAGCCTCCAGGTAGCTAGACTTCAGTAAAGCATTAGGGCTGCTGCTGTCAGTGCCGTCACCATCATACAAAATGAATTACAGCATTATACACCTAACCAGTTGTGCTGGAGCACGCTTCCATGCACTGAACCTGGAATCTTGTCTATTTGATATTTCAGTAGAAACCAATATATAGATGTCTAGTTCCATGAAAAAAAATGAAAGGACTTCAATTACTTGCTGTTAAAAAATGTGCTAGAAAGTGTCCAAACTACAAAGAGAAATATTACTATAAGATTAATATATGACACCCAAATCCATAATATACACCTATATGAGACAGTCTAGCAGCACTTCATCATCTGAAGAATTTGCATGTTCAAAATTGCGAAGGCAGGCAGAATGTAATGCCTGATGAGACCTGACAGCCAAGGGATTAACAAGAATAGAGACAAGTAATTCCACCATAGGTTTTACCTGCAACTGACACAGGTAGAAGCATTTAATGAATTATTCCTAAGAGACAAGGAGAGCAACAGAGTCCTCCACCTGTCTCACATCAGCTCAGGCACTGTTTGATAGCTCTTGGCACCTGGAAGCATCCTGGGTAAATCCTAGGCGGGATTGCTAGCAGGAATTAGTTTTAAGCAGGTGAAATGCAAAATGATTTTACAGTCTCTCACAGCGGGATCTCGATACTGAATATGGATATAAACCCATACACTAACAATACTTCGTATTACATCATTACACTTCTTTCTGAGGACAATGGAGAAACAATTAAGCAACTCGTTCAAGAATATATAACAATCCCCTTCCAAGGAGTCCAGGCACTCTGACTTGCTGGAATTATGCTTTCCTTGGAGGATCATCCTCTCATTGCCTTGGCTATCTGTGTGCGTTACTGAATATTCATTTTGTGATTCACGGGACTACAGCAGTTTTTAGTTTGCCTCTGGATCAGAGATAAAATTTCTGAATAGAGCTTTGTAGCTTGGAGTGTTTAGTTTTCCTGTAACATCATTACTGAGCTAGCTACACACATCCTAGGACATCAATTCCAGATATCCTGCCAAAGATCAGACAAGATTCAAAGGACTGCATTCATTAGCTGCCAAAAAAATGCTGGGGGGAAGGGACAGAAAATTGCCTACATCTGTGACAGGGGAAAAAAAGAAATACAATGCAGTTAAAAATGAAAATACAAGCAAATATTTACACAAGTTAAAAATGAGCGTAGCAAACCCAATTTTATTTTCAAAACACGAATAAGCTTGGTCTTACAAAAGCACTAAAGGAATACTGTCACTTGATACTCTGGTAACATTTTAATTTGCTTACTTTTGTCCTGTGTTCCCCTAGTACTCTCCAAGGAAGAATGCGAGCTGCTTTTCTTGATTGTTCCATTATAGCGCCTGAATATTCAGTATTCTCTGCAGATGGAGCTGTATATTAACAGAGTTGGTTTTGTACAAACAGCTCACTCAGTGCAACACAAGGATTAATCATCATATGCCTGATTTCCTACAACTGCAGGGGAGAAAAAGAGAAGCTGGCAAGGAGACCCCTTCCAGCCGTCCCAGGAGCTGTGGGTTTTTCAACATCTTAAGATACCCGGGCCTCGAAAGGAGCAGGAAACATTTCATCTTTTTACTGGGTGGCATCTACCTAAGGATCGTGCAAGCCATATGAAAGGAGCTGGGCACTAACCAGCTTCCTGGCCTCGATTTTACTTATGTTCATCATGCATATAACAAACACACACTCCCCTTTTTGAAGCACTCTTACTGTAAAGATGCTTTTACAGCTCCCCGCTCAAAGGAAGTGTTTGACTGCTGTGTGCGTGTCTATACTGCTCCCCCAGCAGCTGTTCAATCCATACGCTGACTGAACAGCAGCCTGCATGGATCTATGCTGTTAGCACTTGAAAAGAAATTGTGATTACACAAATGGCTGTACATTAAAGGAACATACATTAAGGCCTTTATCTGCCTGAAGTGTGAATTATTAAAAATACACAAATATAATGGTTTTCCTCTCCATTCCATGTACCTTCATAAGGTTAAGCTGAGTCACGTAACCTCATCAATAACACAATTCCTGGAATTGGAAACAGAAGCACAACGACGCCGATAAACGTAAAGCAAGTAAGTCAATTCCTTTTTATATGCTTTGCTGCTACCACACTGTTAATACTACAATATTATCTTGTTAAAATAATGTTTGTGATTTTAAATACACGTGTAACATTTGATGGTAAGGTTTTTTCCCCAGTAAGAAGAGGCCAGTCTTAGTCATTGTTCTTCAGCCCATACTTACAATTTGAATTTTCCTAAGTTATTTTAACTTGATTCAAACTCTTCAAAAGTGGCTTTGAAAGCCATATGTAATAGTGAGAGAGGTAGAAGAATAAAGATGTTTAAGATGTTACTTAAAAGTTTAATTCATAGAGTAGGTCCATCAGTACTTTAGAGAGTATATAACAAAACTAGCTTAGAAGAGAACACAGACACAGAATTTATGTAAGTTTGTTTGCCAGATGGTGGTCATGTAAGTTAAATAATTGTTTAACATTATGTCTGAAAACTAACAGCTAATTTATTTTGATTAAAAATAATGTATTAAATTTGTTTTACTAAGTACGAAAATTTTAAACCACATTAAAGCATTTATAAAACATATGCATTACATTAGAAGCAAGAGGTGACATACAAGATTATGTAAAATTATTTCAATATCAACCAAGTCACAGGAACCTGCCCATCTATGGAACAGAAACAGGTGCAGTTTCACAGCTCCCTCCTTGAGAGCCCTTTCTGAGCCCTACGCTGGAGCAGTTTACTTCCTCTCCTACAGACTATCCATTCTGACCATACCAAGTATAAAGAGACTGATTTCTTTCCATGTTCCTCATAATCCTACCCATCAGGAAGGGTAACTCCGCCAGAGGACTGCACACTGATACCAGAGTACCACACAACATCCCATGCTCATTCCAAGAAACCAGAAGACAATTTAAGGAAAGAAAAAAAAATGAGAGGGATCTTGCAGCTCTGCATCCATGGGCTAAAATCAAAAGGGGCTCTTGGAACTGTGTATAAGGTTCCCATCAGGCAGCCAGTGCTACCTAACACAGTGGTCTGGACTGTATTTCAAAATAAACGTAAAACAGAACACCCTTCACAACGGCTGTATTTCTTCCCACACACCCAGTTACTTCACTTTGGTGTATGAGCTCAATAAATTTCCTTGCTTCAGAAAGAGGATGTACCAGGGAGCCCTGCTAACCACAAAAGTCTACATAATTAAGCTCTGGCTTCCTATTTTACAAATCATTTTTGACAATCCTTAATAGCTACTTAGCAGAATAACAGCATAAATACTACTTTTATAAATAGGAATGATGTATTTAATACCTTTTTCTTTATTAAGGCATTTAATGTAATTATAGAGGAAATAAAATTTCCCTAGGTTGATGCCATACATGCAGCTTGCACATTTGAAAATTTGGCTTCACTTGGACTAAAACTACAGGAGAGACCTGAAGGATCTACCCCCGAGAACCACAAGCGAGTCAAGTGGCTGGACGATGAAGCTGCAAGATACCAGGAGGAAGTTTTTTCCTGTGAGGGTGGTGAGGCACTGGCCCAGGTTGCCCAGAGAAGCTGTGGATGCCCCATCCCTGGAGGGGTTCAAGGCCAGGCTGGATGAGGCTTTGAGCAACCTGGTCTGGTGGGAGGTGTCCCTGCCCATGGCAGGGGGGTGGAACTGGATGATCTTTAAGGTCCTTTCCAACCCAAACCATTCTGTGATTCTATGATGCTGAGCTGAACCTTTTAATTTCACAGGGAAGTTCAGACTCCAAAAAGCAAATGCATGAAGGCCACTCCAGAGCACACACTGAAAAGTGGAACCGAGTCAAAACCGTAAGAAAATCAGTGAAGGCAGTAACTTCCCACTAAGCTGTAAAGCCACGAACTGGTTGGTGGGATCCCTGGGGATGCAAAAGTGCCATACGACACTGGCAGGTGAACAGCAACGTTCGCATTCAAACATACGTTCCCTCCAGCCCTCAGAGGGTTCTGCACACTCCCCTGTCGCGCGAGCGCACCGGCCACAACGCTGACAGCTGCTCTGAGGACGAGCAGCCAGGGGCAGGCAGCGACTTTTACATTCCTGGCTCCTGAGCTCCCGTTTCAGTCCCCTGCTCGCCTGGGCGATGGAACCACTTTGTAACTTCACCTCGGGCAAACACGGAGTGGTGCGTACCGCAATCCTCCGAGAATCCCCCTCCGCTCAGCTCCTGCCACCTCTCGTTTAGCACGTTGGTGAACACGCTCCTTTACAAGGCTGGCCATTTGCTCGAGGCCTGAGGGCAATTCAGTTTTAGACACTGGTGAAGGAAAAAGCCTCTGTGCTGAGCGGAAACCCTTCCACCGTAGGATCTATAGGCCAATTTAACCAGAGAAGGATGATATTTTCCTCGCAGGAATTTCACCTCTGTAATAGCTACACAATGAATAAGAGTCTCAGAGGGACAACACCTCAACTCTACCTATAAAAATACTCTGGAGAGAGTCCTGAAATATCTATGTATATTTACATACACATGTACAGATTCACTCCTTTAGTGTCTTGTATAAAGGCAGCAAAATAACTCAATCCTCTAGGTAGTTTTAGTTGACAAAAATATAGTGAATATGTGCTTATTTGTGTGATAGTCATTGGTCTCTTCTCAAATGCCCTTGCTCTAAGAAAATTGAAACTTGTATTAATTAAGAGAAGTTCATTAGTTCAACAGATTCATTAATGGTTTTTTTGGGAAATGTACACTGAGCACCAAATTAATCAGCATCCTGAAATCAGGTCACCATTTATCTCCCTGTACACTATTTTTTAAAAATATTTTTCAACATAGATGTGCATAAGCCCAGCATACATCACTTTGGGAATACTTATTTCCTATGATAATTCCCTCATGGTCAGCTCTCACAAAAAAAAAAAGCTTTACCTTATTTAAACAAAAGACCAATCTAAGAAACCACCTGGGATTTCAAATCTGTTTTCAGACATTATTAATTTAGAAGTATTAGGCTGTGCCCTCCTCTGGCTCCAGCAGTGCCCGCTGAAGCTGTCTTTCCACCAAATTAGCCCAGTCCCCACTGATAAACCCCCTCCAGATCTGTGCGTTTCTTAATCACTTTCAGCCAAATTAGTTCATTTATTTTAAGTTCAGTTTTTACCTATTAGGTCTTAACCAAACAACTTCATTTTACTTGGAAGCGCACCCCTGAGGCTGTGACGATGCCAGGCCCGTTCTGGCCCAGCCCTTTTTGTCTGTAGACAGCTCCAACAAGGCTACAGCACATGGAGACAGTCAGCCTGGTGATTGCTGAGGATGCCCTCTAGTTCCTTGGGTATCTTATCTATATTTGTTTGTAAAGACTCCACCAGATGTTAATAGTTCTGACTGACCTTTTTTATGGCCATTTCAATTTAGTTAATTGCTCAAAACAACGTGAAAAGCAGATAATTTTGACTGTATTAAAATCCTGTATTTTGTAATTTTCTCCCAGTTCCACAGGTAAAGTTACAGAGCTTGTGCCAGTGATCTGCTATTTGTCATGCACGTGAAAAGCTGACTACACTGTAAAACCTTTGCTCTTCATAAAAAATAAGTCCAACATCCTCTGGACTTCGTCAAGACAAGCCCTATTTAGGATCGATCAAGTCCCTTCAGTGGCTACATCGACACAGATCCACCAGGTGCCCTCGCAGCAAAGGCCAAACACATCATCATTTTATCACCGCATTTGTTTCAGAGCCCTTCTCATTACTTTACAACTTGTAGTCACTAATTTTTGGCACGGTTAAACTGAGAATTAATATCACTGTCGTTCCCTTTATCACTGTATGTTACATTTTAATATAAAAATATTTCAAAGTGATGTTGCCAGCTGCATGTAGTTTCCCAACAGCAGGAAATATATTATTGGTGGGAAAATAAAGTCAGATGAAAAACTGCTCACAAAATGAGTATCAAAGAGCACTTTAAAATACTTGTTTCACAGAAATCAGCACATTTATATCAAACAAAAGGATCTTAGGAAAAAATTCTCATTTTCAATCACATGTAACTAACATTTAATTTTCTGTTTCAAATGAGCTTTATTCTGAAGAGCTTCCATAACTTTAGAAAGATCCCAACTTCAGAGGAAACATTAACTCATTTTCAAACACAGGTATTCATAATCATCCAATAAGCACAAGAAATAACAGAGTTAATTGTATTTTTTTTTTAAACTGTTGATAGGTAGAGATGTAAGTAACTGATACTGTTATGTTAGGATGTTCTGGGTTTTTTTTACAAGTAGTTTATCTTTAAACTGTTCGGACTAGACTGGCATGGTCAGAGGTAAATGTCTGTCTTTCCCTTTTTCATCCCGGAGGACACAGAGACTCAAATGGTCCCCATGATACAGGAAAAATAGAAATATTCCAAAAGTGGTGTCATGGTTTAACCCCAGCCAGCAAAAAGCACCACACAGCCGCTCACTCCCTCCCCCCCAGGCAATAGGGGAAAGAATTGGAAGAGTAGAAGTGAGGAAACTCGTGGGTTGAGACAACAGCTTAATAGGTAAACAAAAAGTCACACGTACAAGCAAAGCAGAACAAGGAATTCTGGTGTTCAGCCATCCCCAGGATAGCAGCGTGACATCGCTCATAACAGTTACTTGGGAAGACAAACACCATCACTCTGGATGTTCCCCTCTTCCTCCTCCTTCCCCCAGCTTTATATGCTGAGCATGACACCATACGGTCTGGAACATCCCTTTGGTCAGTTGGGGTCAGCTGTCCCAGCTGTGTCCCCTCCCAGCTCCTTGTGCACCCCCCAGCCCACTCGCTGGTGGGGTGGGTGAGCAGCAGAAAAGGCCTCGACTGTGGGTGAGCCCTGCTCAGCAGGGACTGAAACATCCCTGTGTGATCAGCACTGTTTCCAGCACAAATCCAAAACACAGCCCCATACTGGCTACTATGAAGAAAATTAACTCTATCCCAGCCACCAAAACCAGCACAAACAGCCATGGGGATTTTTTTGATTATTATCATTGCTAACCATTGCCTAATTCAGACCTGATTTAAAAAGTATTGCACGTGCCTTAAAGGTCACATAAAATGTGTGTGAAGTACTAGGGATGAATATCCTTAAACTGGTAAATTTTCTCAATAATTTTACAAGGAAACTCACGATGAGATGTTTAATCATAACTAAGATTTTCTTAGATATGTTCACCGCACAGGCCAGAACACAAATCAAACCCAACCCACATTGCTCCCAGTTACCACCAAGAGGTGAAACCGATAAAAGATTTTGCCCACATTCACACCTGTCTGCTTGCAGATACAGTGACTTCATTAACACAAGACATCATTCTATACTTGACCTATTACATACATCTGCTTAGCACAAGCCACATTGGCACTGCTTTCCTGTTCCTTCTTTTCACACAGTTTTTACCAAGTGTTAAGCACAGTACATTTTCCAGTGCCACTTGGGTTCCATTATTCACCACAGATCCAAAAACACTAAGATGATAACGATAATAAGGGACTGGTTCTTGTTAAAAAAAATAATCTGTGATCGCCTTTTAAATATTCCTACAGCCTAATTTAACCAGCTTTTCAGAATTCAGAGCCTAGGAAACATCCACTTAATATTCAGAAACCATCATACCTGCAAGAAAGAGCATTCCACTCTGAAATTAATCCAAGCTGTCATTTATCCATTTCTGTTTACTAACTTTTTTCAGCATATCACTAAATCCTGTCTGGCAAAACACTGCTAGCTGCGTTGGTTTAATTCCATAATCTCATCTATTCTATTAACTTCTAGAAACTAATTAGCAGTAGTAAAGCCAGTGAAGACTGCTATAAATAGTTTTCTTTTTCCTCCTGTTAAGTCAAGAAGGAATTTGGTGTGCAAATTTCATATAAATCCTTGATGCTTATTCACATCTAAATGCTGGAAACTTAATTAACAGAGATACTGTCTAGAAGCTTTAACTATCAATTCTTCACCACATCTGTGATAAATTCTGATGCAATATAAAGATACACATTAGTTTTAAATTTTGGGAGGTAGTTTACTATTTTAAAATGATCATTGGCTTTGAATCCTAAGGTTTGTCTTTATGTCTGCCAAATTTTAAATAGTGTTAGATTTAACAGTTGTACCAATATGGAGCATGTCTTGGAGGCAGCTATCTATCAAACAAACCCCTCAGAGACAAAATCCAGTGTCCTAACTACACACACGGAAATTCACTTGTGGTTAAGAGAAACCAGATGCTTTGCAAGAGTACGAAGAAGAGCATTAGCCAAAGCATAGTCATGAAATTCCCAGTCTCTGCGGGCTGGAAATCCCAGGACCTACACGTGTCTCTGTTGCTAGAAATCATGAAACCGTTCACCTATACAGATGATGTTCCTACGAGTAGGGACCCCGTGCTAAAGGTTGACAATGTGACCAGGTCTTGCTGCTAACTGAACATAAATCTCAAATTCTCTCTTCTCCTGCCCCTTTTGCTTATGAATCTATAGAGCAATCTCTGTGAACTTCATTCTGGTTCTCTTAGGGAAGTCAACCTCTATTGCGTGCGCTCTCTTTTAATAGAAATAGTGGATAGCACATCCCCAGAGAATTGTGAAAACTTGCAGTTAAATGGAAAGAATACATAGATCTCAGACTGATGGAGATACACTTCATGCAAGTAATATAAAAAAAAATATTAATTCTAATAGAAGTGGAGAACTGTCTTCCTAACTTTTCCTCCAATTTCAAAAATCTTGAGACTTTCTTAGTTCAAGAGAAGAATTCCAGCAAGTTTTGAATTTCCATCTAAGCAATAAAGAGTTTTAGCAAAAATAAAAAAAGTTCTCAGATACTCAAAGGTATTTAGACATCTACCTCTCTCCTAAAACCTTGTAAAATTAGGAGGAATTCTGAAAAATGGATTCTCACCAATTTAAATGAGGACTGCACACACCCGTACAAAACTTAAGGTTTAACTAACACAAATCCACTAAACATTTGCAACATGAAACATAGCTCATGTGGATGGCTAGATACACCCATTTCCATGCAAATTTTAATTACTAGTCAACATTTAGGAGTGTTGTGGTGAGACACATGATTTATATTAGTGCTGTTATAGACCTGAAGCTGATTTCATTGAGGTCATGCTCCTAGGCTAAACTGCACCACGCAGCAGTAAGCCAGTATAACAGGGAGAGTTTTAAATCAGTATGGTGTCGCACATGAGCTAATAAATTACAAGTGTGCTATCAGACCATCTGCTGGGAGCAAAGCATGATGAGTCGCAGTGATCATGCTGATTGACACTCCGGTTTGAACATCTAGTCAGAATTAGTTCACCTTCTTGGCTTCACTCGTATTACACATTTACAACACTGTTCACGGGGCTGGTGGGGAAGAGGAAAGTTCACCCTCATCCTCCCTTAGTCCTTCGCAGTTTGCCTAATAGAGTCTCCACTGAACAGAAAAGGGAAGTGCAGCTTCATTTGTAACCGATTCCAGTAAGCTAATAACGTATAAAATTGAGTTAAAGGTTTTATATTCTTCACACAATTTCTGCAGTAGAGAATTTAACTATCACATCAGTGGTAAGTCATTTGTAAATCACAGAAGTACAGTTTTTAATTTGCTTTGTAAGAGAACAGAACTGAAACCTGAAGGACAGGAGCTATATACCAGATGGGTTTTATACTGTGGGAGAAAAACCACAATCCTTAAGACACTCCCCAAATCCCACCCCTTCAATACCAAAACCATTTGTCAACAGTTTGCCTTTGTTTGTACACAGTTGAGTCACACAATCCTCTGTTCATAGCATACAGGATTATAGACCACCTTGGGTCACACTTTGGGATGTTCTGAACTGCATATTGTGCACTTATGTTCCTGACATATGCTATTTATTGCTCTCATCATAAAACTTCATGTTTAACTTTTCACCTAAGGATGGCAAAGGCTTAAGGATACCAGCTAGTTAATCCTCACAAGAAAATACCCATACATCAACTAATTATCAACTAATTTTGGATATATGCTTTATATATAATATAAATGTCAGACACAAAATCACTTGCCCCTGAACCGCAGCCATTCCAAAAAGTAAGAAAAATGAAGATTAAAGCAGGGATGATACTTTTCAAGTAAACAAATTATCATTTTCTAACGGATCAAAGGAACATAAACTGTGTCATTCTATGGCATGTTGTCAGGACAGTTTCTTCGTGTGCCATGGCCACAGTGAGAGTAGTCATGAAAGCTAGAGGTTTAAGAAAAAAATTGTAGAGCAAAAAAATTTGGTTTTGGTTAGTCTAATTCATGAAAACTAAACATCTGAGTTTGAGTGTTTCTGGCACAGACACTGTTGGAAGGGTTTGCTCATTCAGCAATTTGACCTCAGCTACAAGAAGGGTGACCAGCAGAAAAAAAAATCTCAAAGCCTCTCAATCCAAAGTGTCCCATTATAGGTAAATCTACACCATGAGGTCATTCGAAACATAGGCATTACAATGATTAGATCAAAATAATAGTTTTACAGACTTCATATTTAATATATCATCTTCCTCTATGAAGTCTGCAAATCTGTTCACTGAGCTAATTTGACAAATCAAGACACAAACAAGTAACTCTCTGAAAACTCCCAGGCAATGTGTTAACAATTCAGAGATGAAATATTTCTGTTTACTATACCACTGCTCAATAGATCAGATACACACAGTGCATATGGAGCATCATCTGAGCACTGTAACTGAAAGCACATTTCCTAAACCTTTACTTTTATAAGATTTGCAATGTTGATCAACAACCAGGAGATGAAAATACTTCACCAGAGAAGTGCTGCAAGTGACATTGCTCCACTGATGCAGGGAACGCAAGGCATCAAGTTTGTCACTCACATGGGGAAAGTTGAGGTCAACAAAAATTGTTATGGAAACTTGAGGAATGGAAGGACTGTCACACCTAGCACAGGGCTGGCACTCCTGCCTGCTGTAACATTCATGATCAAAGAAGTAAGAACCCTCTGTATCAGAACAGTCTTCAGGTAAGCAATGACAGTAATTGGGCAAGGGAGCTCCCCTCTGATACCTGAATTGCAGTACAAAATAAAAAAGAATGCTAATGAGGTTATTAATAAGATGCTACACTTATAAGGCAATGCCACCTTTGCTACACAGTGAGTAACACACACTGCAGAGTGGAAGCCAAACACCATAAGAGGGAAAAGACACCGAGAGGTTTTTTTTCCCTTTTAATACTGAAGGGATATCCTTAATTGTTTAAAGAATAACAATGACAATACTCTGCTCAGAGGACTGCAGAGTGGCAAGGAAAATTTGGCAGAGGTTGGCAGCAAATTCCAAATTTACAAACTATAACATGCTCATGTCTTGACATAGGAATTACTTTTATCAAAAATGTTGTATATTCTCCAACATAGCTTGAAACCAAGTTGTTCCACAGATGGCATCCATAATGAAAACAAACTTCAGTAAACACAAGACAACTTCCACATTAGAGCAAAGCAGCAGCACAAAAAAATGAAAAAGCAAATATTTCTTGCTAAAAATCATAATAACAGAAGAGTGCATGCACAGTCCTGCAGAGCTGATATCACACAGGACACTACACCCCCTTGCAAATACACCTTCTGCCAAAAAATTGAAACAAAGAAATGGAAAGCTTTCCTCAGTGGGTATGCAGCTCTAGTTCAAGGTGAACTTGAAATCCTAAACTACAGGAAGCAAAAAGTGTCAAGAAAACTTACTGAGAGCAAATTAAATATGCTGGAACAATGAGAAAGCTCTAAAATCTAAAGTTAACCTAAGTGTAAGATGTAGGATACAAAACCATTCACCTGTTTCTTTAAACAAAATTTCCACAGAACCAGTAATTATCATTTTTCTGCCCTTTTAAAGAGAAGTTTTAGTGATCTGAAGGACTGATGTAAATGAGAAGAAAGCCTCCTCACATCATTTATAAGAAAAACTTCATTTCTTAATTGTGCCACTAGACTTATGGGACTGCCTGTACTAAAGCATCCAAACTTCTTTCCAGGGCACAGGCTTTAAAGTAAAACGTTCTCACAGAAAGAAAAAAACAAAGAAAAAATGAATCAATCTCTTGTTTACCATAAAACTGTCACACAAATTGCATGTCATGGCTTATTTTTTATAAGCCAAGGTTCTTATGACTGGAAGATACAGTGAAAGAACAATAATAAAGGACATAAAAGGATCCTATGCAAATGTTTATGAATATTGGCTGCTCCTAATATTTATCTGTATAGTGATTTTACATAGCTTCTCTTTACTGCATATTTATTTTTATTGCATATCCATTTTATCAATGTCAAGTGAAAACCAGCATGTTCAACTGGTGGCAGAGGGATTTCCTTTTTCCCCTCTCCCTCCTAAAAATCCATTTTATTCTTGCCTTTCCGTTATTATATTATAAAACTTCAGGCTGCAGTACTTATGTTCTGTAGCGTATATTTGGTACTAATGAATCACAGCCTTTCCCAACCTGGGCGAAATGAGTCATTGTAATAACCCCTTTCTGCTACACTATATTTATTTGCCAGCAGGATCCCAAACGGCAGTACTTGCCACAACACAGCGGCTGCTGCTGCAATTCTCAGTCCTTACAAGAAAAGGACAAATGGGGAAATTTTATTATCTGTAGTACTCATAGAAGAAAGCACACAAAGTCTTTTCATGACCCACAGAGTACCAGAAATCGGCTGCCCTGAGAAGGCTGATCTCAAACGCACACCAATAAAACACTTACACATTCACCACAATGTACAGCATCGCTCCTAGAGAAACTGCATTCTGGAGGAATCCTCATCTGCAGTATCCCTATTTGAAGGTGTAATATCATACTGCTTCATTTTTAAACAGCATATATAAAAATCTCTAAGTATGAGAAAAAATATGAAGTATATATGGTATTAGGAGAGGGAAGGAAGCAAGTATTAGAAGGACAAATAAACAGCTTTTTTCCTTTCTCTCTTTCCATGCTCTGGTCTTTAATATCATCAGCAAAGCCAGCTGACTGTTTTAAGATTCATGTAAGTTTTCTATCATATTACAGATTCTTTTCATATCCAAATAAATTAAGACAGAGTATTAATGTATTAAAAAAAACAGTCATGAGTAGTATGATATGTACAGCACACATCTTCAGCTACTACTTAATATAAGCCCTTAGTAGCAGAAAAGTCTATGCTCATTCATTTCTAACAAACTGGGACTGCATCAAAACACATACAGACAAAAATTGTTTCTACACCATCCTTAATACAGCCAAACTTGAGACAAAAGATGAAAAAGCGAATGTTTGCCTAAGCAAAGACAAAAGCTGGTAATTTCATAGCAAGCATGAAAATAGTGATTATTTTCAGTCTCAAAACTAGTTGGAGTTGGTTCCTCCTGCGTGACAAAGTGCTATCAACGGTATCAAAAAAGAATACAAGAAACCATACTTGAAAAAAGTACTATATGAGCCTTTTAAGAACTTGCAGCACTTGCCAAAAACCTAACAGTAATAGTAAGCAGTTCAAAAAGTAATTTGTTTTCTGGAAACATTTATTCTCAGTATTGGTGTTATTCAGGTTCTGTTTGCATGCTGCTATGTAAATTCAGCTTTCTTCATTCATTTGGTCTAGTCTGAGACTTTTGTTGTCTAAAATATCATTTAAAAAGAACAGCCCATCACAGTGATCTCTTTTCAGACTAGTAACTTTGAACTGCATTTAAAATCTTCAAAATTCCATAAGTAATCATTTTGTGGTGAACACCAAAGAATACAAAAGGCCTTTTTTCACTTATTGAAGAAAAAAAAAATCCAGCTAACATTTCTTCACAGATTATAAATTTTCCTTGTGTTATTGCCTGTACAGCATAATATAAGATAGCGGAAAGATCTGAAACATCTCTTCATAAAGAAAGGAGAAAGGGGAATATCATAACAGCAATTGAGTTTTAAATTTATGATCTTCAAATTATTTCTCTTCTTACATATTGTAACACGACTGTATTAAACAGGATGGCAGTCACCTGTTCTGCCTGCAATGATAAAGTCATATATCTTGGTCCATCTTAAACCAAGCACACCTTGGAAGCCCAGTGCCAGGATGCTTGAAGAGCAAATGGACTATTTTCCCTCTAATTTCAACAGTCCGTATGGGGAAAAAAAAAAGTGCTGTTCAGAAACATGAAAAAAATACCACAGAAGTTGAGTGAAAGTCCCATAAAAACCAATTCAATCCAATTCATTCCCATTCAGAAGACCACTACTCCAGGCTTCACACCAGTTCCCCTGGCCATGCTGCCAAGCAACAACTTTTGTGTGTACAAATTCTCATGGACAACAGTTCTCCCATCAGCACAAGCACAATTTACAGAAGAGGTGCCTGCTTACACAAAGGAAAAGGACAGAAGTCTTAAAACCTACCAAGAGAACCAGGATTTAACCAAGCATCATACAGAGGTATAGCTCCTGCAGCTCCACTGAACCCAGTTACTAAAGCTACAGCTCTGTTCCTCCATCCTGAGCACCTACAGCTTCAGAAGCTGGACCAAGTCCTCCTGTTAAGGTGCACACTTCACCAAGCGGTACAACCAGCAACACCAACAGAGCTGAACGGCTCAGAATTGATTATGATGAAGCATATGTCCAAAGCAAACAGTTCAGTGCCTCACAGAGTTAAAGGAAAAACAATAGGAAGAGCAAACACCACGGATGAACCCAAAACTTATTTTCAAACAGCTTCTGAAATGAAAAGGAAGCTAAATTCACCTACTGAATTATTTACCATTAAATTATTTGCAAAGCTCGATTTCAGCAACAAAGTATTTGATCATGCGGGTTTCACCTCACATCACAACTCTAAACTACTCATACTCACCTCAACCAGAAGTGATTCATCTAATCACTTGGCCAAGATTTTTATTCAACTTTTCAAAACGATGTATTCAGTTCGGGGACAGTCTGCAAAGCAGTTTTTCCATTTACTTCTACTATTCATTAGATACTACCTGGCACTGTACGACAGGAGCCTACACCCTTGGTTAGGATGGCCACCCGCTCTTCTGAATATAGGTGGGATACAGAGAGCATAGTTCCAGTACTATTCCTTCACATAAACAATTTCGAAATAATGATCCAGGTGGTACTTTATGTGTATATATAAAATAATTATATTGTTCTACAAGATTAATTATCCCATGTATGAATAGCCTGCTTCAAACATCAAGCAGACATCCAAAACGTGTTTGTTTTTAATTGTCTCCCAGCTTTAGCACATTCAGTGCAACAGTCTTGTTTCAGAAAGGGTCTTATCTGAGTTCCTCTGCACATGGGGAAGGCGGCTTTACACCCTGGCACCTCCAAGGGCTATGCCATATCCTATGAATACTGCAACATGGAATCACTTATAAATTCATGCACAACTCATGGCTTAGAAGGTTTAATATGGAAACCTTTAAAATGTTCTATTTGTTTTTTTAGAAGATTACTCATAATCTTCTGTTCAAAACCAAAAACCTTTGCAGAGATTTACTGTAAACATGAACGATTGATAAACAAAGTGTTGATAATTTCAACAGATTTTCATGTTTCTGACAAGTTTCACTTTTGCTGAAAAGAGTTTTTAAAAGCCTCTGGGAAATGCATACAACTCCCTGAAATCCCATTTATATGTTTCCTTCTGATGTCAAATTATTATGCCAGCTGCCTTAGTTACATTATTTCAGTATCTCAAACATGATACCTGTGGTTTATCTCCACATATAGATTTTAGAAAATTCATTATTTCTCTATGCATGGAGTCTTTTTTCAGAATGTTGCTTGCACATTGGTGGCTTAACTTATTTCTGTACTTCGGGCAGATAAGAGAGAGGCACTGAACTCAAAGAACTTCTCCAGAAGATTTATACAAAAAAATTCTCCTACCAGCTGGAGGTCTGAAATAACAGCGTAAGATCTATTTCTCTATTTTCACGTGGGTGTCCATCACCCAGCAACTGGAAAACCAAATCACCACCAAGAGATCCAACTGTAACAAACCATCCAGCTCTGAATAGTCAGGTTAAGTTTATTACATTTATAAATCTCCAGGGAAGCATGACTTTACCACGTAGCGTTTAGAGATAAATCATTGGTGTAATAGAGAGGCTCCTTCCTGCAACCTCCTGGGACCGGAAGGTTGGCTCAGATGAACTCTTTTATCATCCTCACACTAATTGTAGCACATCTTGAAATGATTAGATCTATTGTTAGAACAGGCCTTGTCAGCAGCTGGGACATGGTGATTAATAGAAACTACTCTTTAATTCCTGAGGATGTAGAAATCTAAAGACACAGCTGAGCCCTGGACCCCAATTATTAGGTGATTAATGAAATTATAATTGCTACCCTTCCATTCGCATCCATCACTAGGTTTACTATTAATCACCAGAGGTAAAGCACAGAAAAAAGAAAATATTTTACAAGCGCTATGCTATAGATACACAGGAGAAGCATAAATGGGTCAGGAAAATATTCTCCAATGCACCAGGCTGGAGCAAATGTGTATCATTACCAACAACTTAACAGCACCAACAGTCCGAGTGAAGGTCAAACTTGCTAGTAGGAATAATTTTCTGCCTGATGTCAACAACTACCACCTTATCCAGCATTTGAGAGGCAGATACAGACCAGTTGTCCATCAGGGCAGAAGAAACAGTTTTTAGCAGCCCTGACAGTTAATGGAACGACCAACCCCAATAACGGAATTCCCTTAGAGTTTTAACACTTTTTCTTTTAAAATCATGCAATACAGAGATCATACATATACACTGTGCCTGTCTGCATGCATAGACAGTCTTGCACCATAGAACGTATCCTCGCAACACCATGTACCTACACCATACAGTCAATCAGCTGGCAGAGCAGCCGGGTCGCTGCTAACACCTCCCTTCATTGCCACTCCCCAGCACTTCTACTCACTGGCGCCTCTGAAATTTTATGGGTCACATTTTCCAAGTCTGAATATTTCCCAAAGACAAGTCAAAGTAGCCAAAACTGTTCCAACAATTAGGAATTAAGTGAATCATTCTTTTGTCTATAAAAATATGCATTTGAAAAAAAATTAGAACTCGTTTAGACCTGTAGCATTAATGTCAAGAAAGGTCACATCCAAGAATTTTTTTTTCCTTTCTGAACTGATCAGATTTTACAGAAAGAATAATTACTTTTTCACAGATCAAAAAACTATGCAAGTGAAGGAAATGAAATGCAACTGAAGAAAAAGACTGAGGCCCCTTTATCTCCTTTTCCATGAACCGCTTGTTTAAGACCTAAGGGCCCAGCTGCCCTCGCCTCCCAAGAGAGACTGCAAGAGTAGGAAGGAAGTTTTCCTCAGCTGCCACAGACCTGTCTGCACCCTCAAGAAACAGACGGGCAGAGAAAAGGACAGAACTTCATCCTTTCCCTCCAATGCCTTTGCATACACTTGGTGCTATATGGGGTAATGTAAATAAGTATTTACTTTGCACTGATCTGTATCAGGTGAAAAAAAACACTGCAGTTTAGATCTCGTTGGTTTATATAATAAGTTATTTGTTTATACTGAACTTCATGCTTTACCTCAAATACTTGAAATTTCATAACAAATGACCTGCAAGACCATGCCTCGGCAAATCAGAAATAGCACGTCTGCCGCTCACGTCCTCGCTGTATTCACATCCAAAGTGCACAACCACTTCACTGTGTTCACCGGCATGAAGAAATTATTTCCGTGATCAGCCATTTTTGAATACTCTGAAACTCTGATTGCAGGTGTTTTTTTCCAGTGACAACTTAAGCAAACATTGCTCAACTTCCATCCTGCAAGTTTTAAAACAGGAGGTGGGTGGGGACAGCAATGCTAAATGTCAGTCTCATGGGGATAATAAAAGGCCTCACTCATCGTGCATGTAATTCATCTGAGCATATGCCAAAGTGTAATAAATTGTGTAAGGGAGGATAATAAATAACCACAGTGCATGGCAGAGTAGGGATAAAGTGCTGTGGAGTGATATTGCACTGTTCAGTCTGACAGTTTGGCCAGTGAATGCAGGAGCCCAAGGCTGAGCATCAATCTTGGCAGCTGGTGGGACAGCCAGCAATGGTGACACCAAAGAACTCACAGTTCCTCAGTTGGGTGGGCAGGAAAATCATGGCAGAAATCTACAGAAATGAGCAATATTATCAATCACCTTACCCTATTTATTTCCTACAAACCAGGCAATATTATTATGAAATGGGATACTAACGCCTCTAGTTTCTATCTGGAAGCTATCAGATATACCTGTTAATTGGGTTACAAATTGGGCAGTAGACTGGGGCTATTCCAGATTTCTCCTACTGCAAATCACTACAAAGTTGCTTTTCCATCATTTCTTAACTATATACTGAATAGATACTGGAAAACTTTTGATTTTCTAAACCTGGAGTACTGTGAAAAAACAAGGAGGTTTTTTTTTTTTTAATTCTGATTTCCACAGCAGAACAAAATGTTCTGCTCTTCTCCCCCTGCCCCAACCCCCCCTTTGTGGTTTAATAATTTCACAATAAATTAATTCAGCATCGCCTAAATGCTAGGAAAGATTTTTAAAGTCATATTAGGGTCCTGATAATTCATTTCTAGTAGTGAGATGACATTTACTGTGCTGATATTTAGTCTAATGATGCAGCATTTTAAAGAGTTTCCTTTCTAGTAGAGCACACAAATTTTCTTACTCTGGAAAAGACAACATGCTAGTGAACAATTACACAAGAATCCCTCAGACTGGTCTGTATATTCCAATTAAATAAACTTCTCACAAACATACTCAGCACTCCTTATTTATCTCACATGCACACAGCAATTTTACTTATTTTGTACTGTGAGGAAATCACACCCATTTAGTTCACAAGACTAGCAGAGCTACTTTACAAAAATAGTTATAAAATACAATTTACTCTTCAGAAGCACAAATTCCTTTGCATAGGTTAATCACATACAAAAAAAATATACTCCTCAATATATTCCTCTCTGGACTCCTTAGCAAATTGCTAATTGTCCAAACCATTAACCATTTGAGGGCTCCAGACACGAAATGAGAAGTTACTAGTTGGATAAATTACTTGTGGCTGCTGGTTCCTAGTCCAAAGTGTAACAGGTGTGGTAGGTGCAGGTGGTTACTGGGCAGGTACAAGTAGGTAACTAGTTGGATACATAAAATAAACCAGCTAGCTAACTAGATACATAAGTGGATGCAACACAAAAAGATGCACTTAAAAAGAAGCCCAAATTCAATAACTTCTTGAATAGATTAACCCTAGGGAAACAGTGGCTTTCTAAATAATACAGCATGTATTATTAGGGTCACATTGATACTGGCTTTAACAGACTCCAGAGGCAAACTACAATAGTTGTCTTTGATCTATTGGCCTATATTAAAGAGTGATGTGCTGGAGCATTGGGAAATGCCCTAATTTATTCCTGGAAAATATGTACGCATATTGTCAGATGGAGCATTCTTTATACTGCTGCGGTCTATTATGTAGGAAGGATCAAAAAAGTAAAAGGAAACAAAAGAAGTATGTAAAGTTGCTAAGCCACTATCCATCATATTTGAGAAGTCATGGCAGTCTGGTGAAGTGCCTGCTGACTGGAAAAGGGGAAACATAACCCCCAGTTTTAAAAAGGCAAAGTCCAGTAGACTCTTAGGTTCAGGGTCCAAAGGTTCAACAGAAGGAATGGTACAACACAAACATCACATGAGTTTCACCAAGATCTGAGCACACTTGTAGAAACTTTACAGCCTTGTATCTAGTGGCAGTGTTCACAAACCTCCTGAATGTTAGAGTGCTACAACTGGACCAGAACTATCTGACCTACACCATGAACTCTGTACTCTGAAACACTAGATATTGTTATCCTTCTTCACTTTTTTCAGAGTACAAATAGCAGATCGAAGAAAAAAAAAATGCTTTTCCTTTGCATTTTCTAAACCAGAATTTTTCCTCTTTTCCTGATATGCTCACATTGCACTGCAGTATTACACTGACAATACCTTCTGTAATGGGAAATGTTGCACATCTGTTTCTAATCAGAAGAATTTAATAATATTCCATCAAAAGAGGCAGTTTGCATTTATACCATCACTTTTTTTTTTTTTCTTTTAATAAGAAAGGAGTGTGAATATTCGTTGCTGGCCAGAGTAGCTGTGGACATGAATAGCAGTCTACCAGCCTCCCTCTGCATACAAAAACATACCCCTTGGTACCAGCTGAAATTCTAATCAGAGTTCCCTCACAACACAGATATTGTAGGTGTGCTGCGCTAGTTATTTCTGTTATTATAAACGACCTTTCAGGAATTGAAAAAATTGTAGCTTGTCAGTTGAGACTTGTAATCGTTATCCATTCAGCTAAAGGATTTAACAGTCCTGCTTGTAAAGGGAGAAAAAATAGATTCCCTGCTCACTAATCTCTGAAAGACACAAGTGGTCTAAATTAACAATTACCTTAGACATTGAGGGAGATTTCTAATAACGCCGTATTAGAATGAAAGTTAGTATATTCTGATGGGAATTCAACCAGCCCAGCCTGACCAGAATATGTACAGTTCGAGTACCAAAGCAGCAGCCGTGATTCCTGTCCCCCGCCAAAGCACCCTCCTAAACGTGCCCAGTGAACCCCTCTCTTTGGATGCCACCTGCATTGGTTATTGCCTTTAATGGAGCCCATTCAGCCATGCTGAGGGTTCCTGAAACAAGACAAAAAGGTACAACCCTAAAGCAAGCACAGGCCCCCTGATAAATTTACTAAAGAAACAGAAGGAGTTTAATGTCCTGTGCAACCCAAGAAGAGTTCCAGTGCCTGGTATTGTTACTGCAGTCTTAAATGGACAGTTATTTTAATGTAATTCCTTGTGGTAACTTCAAATTGCTCCTTAAAATGTAATAAATGAGAAAGATGGTTTAAGATTTCAGATTTTTAACTACGTATTTATACACGTAATCTCTAACATGCTTGTTACTCTTTGTACAAGAGGGAAACTTACATTCATAATCTAAAGTACGAGTCACACTATTAACACTTCAAAGTATTTAATAGTCTTTCTAGATGATAGCCCATATTAGAAATAAACATTCAGAAATAATTCATAGTACAAGCAGATAACTACGAGATAAGCAGTGAAAAAAGATAATAAGGAATATGATTAATATTAAAGCTGTTGTACTGGTCTATTGGGGATGAAAAAAGGAAAAAAAGAAGGTAACCTGCTAACCATAGCCCTGAAACAGTAAATAATCTTCAAAACAAAACAGAGAAACCTAAACTGTTGGCAAGTACCTCTGTTCCTAACAATATTACTGAATTATCAAATCTTATAATTCTCCAAGGAGGGCCTCAGCCATTAAAGCTAAGCAGAGCATTTTTTTTCCCTGCTCTCTCCTGTGTTACTCGTGCTGCTACAAGCCCAGCACTGCTGTCAAAGCACACTGGAATGGGTCCATTTAGTCATAAAATCGGAGCTACCTTGCCTTCACACGAAGCACTTCATACTCTGGTAAGCATTATAAAAGTATGAAGCGCTCTAGGAAGAATGGCTGGGTAATAAAAGTATAATTGCAATGGCTCTGCTGCTGCCTCATTTCATCACTCACGCTGGCCTCTGCTTGTTAAATTTTAAGATCTCTTGGGAAACCAGCGCATAATATAACTACACTCCAAAGTGTCAAAACAACCACTGCTATGATTTATCTCACGCATGACATCAAGGATCTTATTTTAAAGTAAAGATTTCACCAGTAAAACAAGTCCTTAAGCTTGCACACTCCCCTTGAATAACGCAGGCTAAAAATTTTGGAGGAACTTGAGGAATTTTTAGCCTTGCAGTTGTCTTTGCCTTTCAGGAATGTTTGAGTCTCTTTACTCTTTTGCATATCCAAACCCATTTTAAAAGGAAAAGCTAATGTAGGTTTCTTGAACAAAGATTAGCATAAGAAAATACAATTTCATCAGCAACTAACAGAAGAAAAAATAAATCAAACAAATACAAAATCCAGTAAAAAGTTTTAAACCAAAGAATTTCTAAGTAGTTGTGTAAATTATCTTCGGTTCCATTCAACACACAGGGACTGCAAATATTTCTGGGTAATGCACACTAACATCTTCAGGAAAGGATACCTGGATAACCAACAGATACACTCCTGCCATGAGGTCTTCTCGTGGGCCACCTCCAGCTGGCCATTGTTCCTACTCAGTGCTTTGGAGTTGCCTTTTTAACTACAGCTTTACTAAGATGCTGAAGATAAGATTGTAACTTCAGCAGCATCTACAGTTGAACTGGAAAACCCTTAAAATCACAACCAGCATTTGAAATATTCCTCCTACATCACACCCCAATGCAGCAGGTAAGGTCACCACACAATATTTCTTGTTATTTGCTTCTAAGGCAAACTACCACATGCACAGCAGCAGTGCTGTTTCTTCATGTGGTCTTAATTTCCCCGTAAAGTCTGCCACAACCATACGATGTTACCTATAGGAAATGCACCATAAAATTTATTTTGTCTAGGCTTAATTAGGTGTCATGCATTTAGTTCCCTCCACTGCACAGCAAAGCCCTGACTGGTCTGCAGCAATGCCTGGAAGCTGGTAAGACGCCAGCCATATAACACTCAATATTACTTTTTTTTAATATATATTTTTGTTCCACAAAGCTTTCTGCAGATATGGAAAATTGATCATTTCCAGCATGCTTTTATTCGGAGGCAATTTCTTCTTTGTGTTAGGTAGCCGTCGCTAATTCTAAGGCAAGCAACCCAACAGAAGAAAATTCAGAACACTGAAATAACGGTTTAAACAAGTACTTTTTACACCCACCCATCCTCACTCCGTAAAAGGTGCCCAAAAGATTTGAACAGGCTTAGAAGTGACCAACAGCACTTTCCCTTCAGGATCCTGGACCTGCTAGGGAATCCGGCCACAAGGTGCCAAAAGCTTAGATATTGTGTGCATCACAATACCCCAACACTATATCTCAGAGGAAAAACAGCAAGAGGACACAAATTAGAAGGGAGATTAAATAATCTTTTTGAAAAAATCATCAACAGTAGGAGCAGACACTTGGGTTTTTTTGTTCTTTGTTTTACTGTTTCTTCCTAGTAGATCTATGAAGTGAAACCTTTAAGTTATGACTACTGTTCATCCCTTCGTACCCCTCAGTTTATTCTACTATTGACTGGCATAAAAAGAAGTGTATTTCCTAGGCATTGCTAAGAGAAGAGGACAGCAGGCTGTCACAGTTAAATTTCGTTAACAGCTCCCTTTCATTCTTCCAGCAAGTGCTGATCATTAGTCCACAGCCCTCAGAAAGTGGCAGAACCGCCAAATAACACAGTCAGATCAATGCATAAGGAAATATGCAATTGAAGCCCTGTCTCTGCACCGTTAACGCACCCTGTCTGTTCTTTATATTTTCTGTATAAATTTAGACAATTTAAACCTTATAGTCTAAAACATATTGGAGAAGAGTAGAAATCAATGGAAGCTTTGTTATTTTAAGAAAGCAATTCTAAAGAGTCTGAAATATTGTCTCCTTAAGACTTCAGTTTGCATTTTCATGCAACTGTGTGGCAAATTCTTTGGCTGTAGAAGAAAAACAAATGAAGGAGCTGCGTAGACTTTCTGTGCAATGTTCCCTACAGAATGAAATAAATCAGCTGACTTCCACTTTGCATAAACAGTATTGCTCATTATTTAACTAAAAAATATATATTTTTATTGTTATAGAATCTAAACTCTTTCCGAACTTGGCAGTTCTGTCAGGCAGATAGACTGTAATGACCAAGATCTCAAGGTCACAAGTATAAAGAACCGAGTAAAACAGGAATTTCACACTGTGTAACAGTCTGAGAATACTGGCCCCGACATATAATGCCATGAAAGAAAATAATGAACTTTCATTTTGATTTAAAGACTGCAAGTTTACTCAAAGGTGCTCTGCTATCCCCCAAAGTTTTAGAGCAGCATAGCCAGCCCTTACCACTTGTCAACATTTAATAGCCTACACCCCAATGATTGATTTTCTTCAATTGGATTTTTTTTTCCTCTCCAACTCATGTATTTAGCTTTTAGCTGCAGCAGGCTGACAACACATCTATCATCGCTAAACAACCTTATTCAGAAGCATTTATTTTCTGAAGCTATGTTTGTTTTGTCTTCTGCTATATACGTTGTTTTGCATGTTCCCACATACCAAACAGCTTTACCTTGTGTCTGGTTACAGTCTCACATAACATGTTTTCTATCTCCTCTTTGTTCGGTATCTCTTTCCTTATCACCATATTGCCACCCTTCCCTTAAAAGGAAATTTAGTTTATTTGGAGAAAGAAGATCACTGAATAAGGAGCAGTACAAGTGTTTTGGTAGTTATTAAAAAACATTTAAAATACTCCTACGCTCATGCATTTAAAAATGTGATCTCTCAAGGCACTACTTAATTTCCCTATCCAAAAAGGTAGTTGTTATACTTTCCAACAATTTAAATTATGCCCTGCACTAATTCTGCTAAGTGCAATTGATACACTCCACTTTAAGTGTACGGTGTCACTCACACTCCTAGGTTCCTAAAGGAAAGCAATATCAACAAAAAAAAATTAATGAGAGCAACTTCTGCTAAGTTATTTCAGTGAAGTACAGCTACAGCTAAAACTTATCCCTGGAGACCTAAAGTATGCTGCCATGAGGAGTGAAGTAATTCAACAAAATATACAGTATGAGGTACCTGCAAGCCCTTAAACTAATACAGATGTCACAGGGCTTCACAAAGCCATGGGACTGACTTAAAAAAAAAAAATAAAAGCACAATAATTTGGGGTCTGTTCTGAGAAAGGGGAAAAAACCTTCTATAGCCATCTCTCTGCTTTGGAAAAATTGCACTAGGCAAAGTTTTTAAGGTGTTTCTTAAAAATAAACCTTCATCTCCTCCTTAGAAAGAAAATGAAGAACTGTCACCTCACTGTTGCTTGGTGTTTTGCAAGGACAGAAGCAATACACCAATTACTTGAAAAGCAGCTGAGTTGAATCATGACTGTTTGCAAAAACTAAAACCCGAGTACTATTTTGTAAAGTTCTATTAATGGACTTGTAGCCTGCAGAATAAATATCATTAGCAAGTAAACTAATATTTGAGGAACATGTGAGGAGCAACTATGTCAGATGCAGGAAAAGACTTCTTCAATAACTGCCCATCTCACAGCTCTCACTGCTATTTCCCAGCTCCTTCTATCAGCTCTAGGTACTTATAGCATGAGGATTTATTTATTCCTTACAAATATTGGTTCTAACTGAAGGCCAAAAATTGTTTGTTTCTCATTTAGGAAAAGTTCTATAAAAAAAAACTTGATACAAAAGTTGCCCGAACAGTTGTCAGGCACGACTGGCTTACTTTACAACAGCTAGTGAGAGAGATTCATTCCTTCTAAGGGGAAAACAGCGTTTTTCCATTAAGTGAACTCTTGTATAATACAGCAGCATATCTCTGCTTCTTAGAGTCTACGCAACGCTTGCTATCCGTGTTTCCAGCTGAGTTGTTTACTTTCTCTCAAATCCTCAGCTTGGCAGAGCTTGTGAACAGACTGCCACTCTGCTGAGCAGAGCTCTGCACGTATGAAAGAAAGAAGCAATTCTGAAGAAAGTACATCTAAAAGAAGCAAGATAAAATAGTGATGGCACGATTATTTTTATTTTATCAAGTTCCTATAAAACTGCCAAGCCCAGAAGCCTAGTCCCTCTCACTGCTCCTCTTTTTCAAAGAGTTCAGATGCTTCTGAGTCACAACACTTGTAAATCCTGAAATTGAGAGAATGAAACAGATCATAAAGCATCATTACTTTTACCTGAACAGACAAAGATCGGCATGTTAGACATATATACGAAAGCAGTTCAAGAATAAAGGACGAGAACTCAAAAGCACCAAGAGCCTTGTTCTCGCCGAGACTCTCCTGCCTTGTCCCATCACCTCACAGGCAAGCTGCTGACCAGGAACATAAAACTGGTGGATACAAATCATAAGAACCCCCTATGAATAGCAAAACTTTTATGGTTCTTGAAAATGATCCATAACATCCAACAATTAAATTTGGGAGGAGAAAATCATAACTCTCACATGCCGGAGGATCACTGTAAGGACCAGATTTTCCTACAGGGAAAAGGGACAGAAAAGAGCAAGAAAAAGCCAATGAAATACATGCGAATGGGCAAACAAGCAACTTTATCATTCATCTTTCATTATAAAGTACATCTCTTTCTAGAAAAGAAAAAAAAATAGAAATTTTCTAAAGGCCTTAAGCGATAGCATTCTCAAACCAAAACAAAAAAGCAAGTCCCCAGTTTTAGACCAGGTTCTTCCCTTTTTTCCACAAAATAATGAGATATAAAATCGTAAGTAATGCTTCCACGCTTTGACTTGTTTGTATCAACTTAGCAAACAGAAAAAGAACTGTGTTTACTCTGAAGTTCTGTCAGCATTTGTACCCCGAGGAGGGGGCCTGGCCCCCCACCCACAGCCCTGTGCACACAGCCCTTCGGCCTGCGCAAGGCCTGGCGAGGCAACGACATGTGTGTGAAGTGAGAGACAGCGGGACACATATGTAACTAAATCCACAGTACAGACATTCTGCACTGCAGATTGTCCGTCAACACTGACTGTTACTATCCTGATGAAAAGCCAGCACAAAAGAACCCAAATGCAGGACCCACGCCTCGGCTGCAGGGCGTGCCAATGCTCCTGCACCCCCCATGCCCGCCCTGTCAGCACCTCCGTGGGGTCAGCCTCTGGTTCTCCCCCAGCAAAACCAGCGACCAGACGTGCTTAGTCCACAGTCGGGTTACACACCACCACCTGGAACGCTGTCCAGGATCCTCTCTAACACATGTTCTGTATTAAACACACAAAATAAAGATTAAGATACTTTTATCATGTTGTTCAAACCACAGACCCAAGAACTACCAGAGTTTGGAGGGAAAGTGCTAGACAAAAATGGCACCTTATTATACGTGTAAGTACAGACTGTTACTGGATAAAGAACCCAGTACTAAAAATCCTGGAATCAGAGAATGGTTTGGGTTGGAAAGGACCTTAAAGATCATCAAGTTCCAACCCCCTTGCCATGGGCAGGGACACCTCCCACTAGCCCAGGTTGCTCAAAGCCTCATCCAGCCTGGCCTTGAACCCCTCCAGGGATGGGGCATAAAATGTTCCCATTTTGCAAATACTGGAGGAACTGTTAGTATTTCAGACTAAGATCATACTGCCTTGACCACCCTGAACTGTAAAAACACACACCTTGAACGAATCTCCAGCCATTGCAATAACTGATTGCAGGCACCTCAAGAGGAGGTTTCCACAAGCGGCAGCAAGCTGTAGCAACTTGACTGTTTAATGTGAATCTTTGCCCAAAAGCGAAGAGGAATTTAGAATAAAATCCTGAGAGAGAGCAGTAGCATTAAAGAGAGGGCATGACAAATAAAACATGAAGCGCAATTTCTCCCGCAGTTCATCGTTTACACCATCTATACTGCAGCCATCTAGTGAAATTCATCACATTACAAAGTACTGTGCTACTGGTGAAAATTTATGGATTTAAAACCAAGGCAGCAGAATATGCATCTTTCCAGGGATGATGAATTCTACTCCAAACACCAACCACTATCATAGTATTTGAAACATTATTTCCTTTCTGGGTCTGAACTACTTCTAATATCTGTTAGAGTTCGAAAAACAGCATAATGCACAGCAGATATTTTTACTCTCCTTTTGTAGTATTTGGGAAAGCATCGAGGCATTTCAAAACAAAGTCAAAACGTAAAGCTTTGGTCATCATTTTCCAAACTACAGTCTTGGTCTGCATCATCAAGATCTACTATCTGGAACCTTGCATCCTTTGCTAATGTCATTGTCCCCAATTTAACTTCATAAACAAATCCATTAGAACCAGTTTGTAAAATTTGTATTCGTAATAGCATGGAAGAATGTTGTAGGAGCATTCCAAGTGAAGAAGTTCATACATAGGAAGAATGATGTACACCAAAAATCTGCCTTCCATTCTCAAAGTAGAATTAGTTACTAAACAAAAATATTTTCATTTCTAAGTGAAGACATTCTCCAAATCTATTTTAAGCATTTTCAGAGTTAGCACGTACACTGTGTTGTTCATCTGTGTCCTTCAGTTACAAGAAGGCAGACTGCAGGCTGGATACACCATTTCAGTGGCAACTGATTCCAGGACACCATCTTTTTGAGACCCCCTGTAATTTTTCTCCAACTGTTACAAAACCTTGTGCTGCTGGAAGATAACAGAGGCAGGATCAGTCAGACGGAGAGAAATGGTTTGGAATCGTAGGGCTTGAAAATCAGTAACTGCTCCTGCTTTGCAGCAATATGAGATGGGAGAACATGTGACACAGAAGGAAGAGATCTGGAAGAAGCTCTTATTTGCTGAACTAATTATGAGAGGACACACTTGCCCCCTACGCCTTGCACAGACACTTGGATGTAGATCAGGGGCACATGCAAGGGAACCACATGGACATGCTGGACTCCGACACTCCCAGCAAAGCATCAGAATGTGTAATCAAAAGCACTCAGAATAGTGAAAAAACCCATAAGGCAGTTTTTTGGGTTTTGTTTGATCGTTTTGTGGTTTTTGGTGGGGTGTTTTTGGTGTTCGTTTTTTTTTTTTTTTTACCCGCTCCCTATTTTGCAGTCCCTTTAGATGAGGATTACCAGTAAAACCTTAACAGGCAGCACCTTGCAGCTTTGCTTCCCAAGACACAGCCCAAGGAGTGACAAGTGACCGTCTTCAAGGCCAGTGCTGTCTTGGATTCAAAGAGCTCAAGGCCCACACTCTCAGAGGCACAGCAGTGCGCACCCTCACTGAGTGGGCACGTCTGCTTGCAATAATTAATACACACATTGTAAATGCTGAATATAATGTGATAATCTTCCCTTATACGTCTCGTTATTTATTGGATTCTTTCTCAAAGGCAGATGGAGAGAGCAGTGGTGTTAATCTCATTTGGACTTTGAATGGATATGTAATATCCATTACCTTATAGCCATCGGGGCACCAAGTTGAAGTGTGTCTGCTCTGTATGTAATAATTTGCAGCCAAAAAATTAATCCGTCCACAAAATATCCTTCAAGAAAACCAACTGATTCTGTAGCTGAGAGGATAAGTGACCTGGCAACTGCAACCCAGATCACTGACTACACTACAGATACACAATAACAATAAGGTAACTTCAAGGACTGGTGAAATACCTCATTTAATTTAACTAAATTCAGTTGAAAAAATTACCTAGTTCTAACACCAAAGATATCTGAACTATGGTTTGGTCAGCGTGCAGTGGAGGTCTTAACTGCATTTGTGAATAATTTACCCCTCCTACATGAAAGCTGACACCACCTTTCAGTCTTCTTCCATCATGATCAATAGGAAAACATTCTATGCTACAGAATGACAGCCACTGTGGACATCTCCAGGTGAAGAGCTCACACAATGCATCTAGTGCCTGCTTCTGTTTTCCCCTTTGCCAAGACCTGACAGCAGCACCTGTGTTTGCTATCCAGCAAAATAAAATGTGCGTCACTAACTCATCAGGAAGGAAGGCATAACATTCTTATTAACCCTTGTATAAGTTTATAGCAAAAAAACTCAACCAAACAAAAAGCCCAAATCACCAAACAGGAACACCACCAACAAGAAAAAAAAAAATGCTTTAAGTTTCCTAAAAGTATAGTGCGGGAAACAGAAACCTCAGGAGATTAACAGGCAGTTGAAAGTCCAACACTTTCAAAAGCTTTCACTCAAACACTCACTCTTCACTCAAAAGGTCCATACTGAAGCTGAGACCATTTTTAAGGCTTCACACACAACACCAGAAAGCTTTTATTATGTTCATGCTTTCCAAAAGACTTTTCAGACCACTCCTATTCTGAGATGCATAAATACATCTTGACGGCTGCCGTAGCAAGAAGGATGGATCTGTACCTGTGCAGAGCTCCCACCTTACATTACGGCTAACTGTTCTGCACCTGACAGCGAACCGGACATGGGAGAAATGGACACCTCGATGAATCGCACCTCGTTTATGCTTTATGTTTTAAGATTTATGCATGTTGAGCACAGCTCAGAGCAAGTAAGCTACAGCTCAATGCAACTTAATGATTTTGTTACTCCGTGCTTTCCCCTAAATAACAGGGATGTCTCTGCTTTCTTGCCAGACAGGGGTGATGGCAGAAGAAATACTGTGGGGAGGGAAAAGCGTTCTGAGCATCCCCGTGGATAACTAACACCTCGAAGCTCTCATCTACATTTTCTGAAAGCAGGTCTGCAGTGATTTAGTTAGACACTGACAGGTCTTTCTACATCTCACAAGATGAAGGAGTAGCTGTCTACCCGCCCTTTCTAAACAATACCATCGGAAATTTCACTACTGAGCATCCCATCTCCTCCAACTCGACATACGGCAACGGCACATAAATCACCTGCCTGCGCCGGGCAGCGCAGCTGCCTCCTGGAGCTCCAGCACGATGCACACTGACAGGAGCCTTTCTGGGGTTACCTGTCTGCATGCACACTGGGCTGGATTTCCAGGTGATTCTCTACAGCTGAGCTACCTGCTCCTGCTACCGGTTCTTTCCTCATTTACACTGCTGTTCGAGCCTGTAATAACAGCTCCGACATGTCAGAAGCAAGAGAAAGGAAGAGATTTAACAGGCAAAGAAGCTGGGCAGACAACATCATTGGCATGGAACTGCTGTTCGAGCCTGTAATAACAGCTCCGACATGTCAGAAGCAAGAGAAAGGAAGAGATTTAACAGTGTAAGGCAAAGAAGCTGGGCAGACAACATCACTGGCATGGAGGACAAAAAAGGAAAATATGTTCAAAGGCTCGGTGAATTACTTAGAAAAGATTTAAATATTTCAAGGTAGCAAGAACCCGAAACCTTTACTATCCCCCAATTTTCCACTCAGCAGCTTTGACATTTGGGTTCTAAAAACAGATGGAACAACCTGCCAGAGATGAACACTCAAGTGCCTGTCCTCAGAGATACAATCCCCAAGGCCACTGGCTTTCTGCTTCTGTGCAGCTAAATGCTGGAAAATACAATGAATAAACTGTATGGAAACTGTCAGTAGAGCTCTCATTTATTTTAATTAACTCATAAGAGAACTGTAGCTTAGCTTAGATCGAGAGTTTTTAATCATAGAATCATGAGCAGATCTGGAAAATATACAGATAAACTTAAATGAAATGGGAATTTTTTTCTGTGTTTGCAATGGTCTCCCCTACTGAAATCAACAGTAAATGCAGTGCTCACAACGCTGATATCCTGACTTTTTTTTTTCCCTCTAATTTTCTCTGAGTGACTTTTCAGCTACATCAGCTACCAACTGTCAATGCTCACATGCTATGGCAAAACTAAATTTTGAAAAAAAAAAAAGGTATTTTCATATACGTATAAAGCCTATCAAATGTACCAAAATCTTACTGGATTAACAAAAATAGAGTTCTTCCTGTTGGCCAGGTTATTTTAGCAATCCTGTTCTGCTGCAGAAAAAGTCTTTATTTAATTATAATTAAGTTTTTGTTTGCAAATATCTTGTAATTAAACTTTAATTTAGAGTTGAATACTCCCAGTAGCCTAATACAGGCTGATAATACTGCTTTATATCTGGCATATTGGTACTCTTCTATTCTGTATTAACTGGAATAATCAGGGAATACAATCGCTAGACAGGAAATGGTTAATGCCCATTTCCACTTAATAAATTGTCTTTCCATTAAGTTGTACCCTGAACTGGATACATTATTACAGATATATATATATAGATATATATAAAACACAGTGTTCCAGAACTGTACCCTGATTTCTGGATACATTAATTCCTTTAGAACGTCAGGAATACCTTACAGATCATAACCTAGAAACACAGCTACAGTGAAATTGTGCTGCTATCTGTGAGAAGCCAGATTTGGACCTTTTGGTAGCCAGGCATCACACTAGCTGCTGTTGGACGTTTATGAGGGAATCCACTATCATTTTCAAAATGCAATAATTACCATGTTTTTC
>NW_010129779.1:0-38674 GCF_000699245.1 Pterocles gutturalis | reverse complement strand
TCCTGCTAGTACTCAAAGCAGACCAAACCAACTGTATGCTTCCAGGTAGCTTCCAGTTTGTGAGGTCTCCACTTTAAGAGACAAAATAAAAAAAAAAAAAAACCACATTTTAAGATTGCAGTGTTCAAAACTAGTTCAGATATTTACACAGGCATCTAATTGCATTTCAAATCCTCACTCTTTCTACTCTGATCTGGATTTCTTTTTTTAATTTACCTTTTGTGTTAGAACTCAGGATTACAATTGAAGTTCCATTAAATAACAAATATAACTGGGGAATGCAAAAATTTATTAAGGCAGCAAATAAAATGGGACTACTTTGAGTACACAGATTCTAAATACTAAATGTAACCAGGGTATAACTAACATGTATAATTCTATTTAGGTGACTGGCTTGTATCCAAGCTGAAAACCACATCAGAAATAAAGCTTCACTTCCATTCTGACTTTCACTGGTTTTGAATCCTAAAAACTGAAGCTGTGAGTTAAGTAAACAAAACATACGAGGACTTCATGAAAAATAATTCAGTTCTCACAAACTGCGGGAAGAAAATATGCACAGAATTCTTATTAGTTGCTTCTCTTCAAATATTTAACCATGGTTGTTAATATTTCTTCTTAAAAAACATAGTTTATAATTTAAGAAAGAAAACTACTTTACTTTTGACAGTTTTTTAAAACAAGATTAGACACCAACCACACAGCAATATATCTTACTGGTCACTAAAACTGGGGTGTAAACTAAGTAGTTTAACCCACATGTATTGGAAGTGTGGCCAGATTATACTTACTACTGGCTGCTCTTCACCTGTGTGCAGGAAGGCAACTGGCTGCATCCCTTCCCAGCTCCACAGGTGAGGGGAACATGGCAAATTGCCAGCTCACCTAATAAGACATCTCCATCAGAGGATGCCTGGGGACTTGCCTTTCCAGAATTCTCCTTCTTGCATATTGAAGGAGAAAATGTGGCTGCAGATTAGGGTACAAAACTGATGAAAAGAACAACAAGTATTGCACATGGTATTGCCTGCAGTTGCTGGGCATTTAGAGGGAATGAGAATTACATGACTTGATTTACTTTACAAAAACTGATTAGTAAAACCCCCTGTGGATTTCTTAACTATACTGTGGAGGGATATAAGATTAGTGTAGCAATTCCCATCATCAAACGTATTTACTGTTAAAATATTGGATTAGTGATGTTGTTATCCACTGTTCCAAGATTATAAAGTGATTCTTTAAAATTGAGCAGAAAAATACTGCACTCTGTCATTTGTAATTTTATTTCAGTGTTTTTGCCTTTCCACAAAAACTAATTCTGCTTTATAAAAAAAAAAAAGGAAAAAAGATAAAAGGACTGTACTCTGCACACAGAGAAAATAAAACTACAGATGCAAAAGAGGAAGCAAATTATTTTTCTTTTCTGCTTGTTGAGAGACAAGTGGTCGCACTTGGTCGGTACCTTACTGCTCCTGCTGGTCATGCTCGTGGCTGTGGCGATGCACCACCGTTACATCGGGTGGTAATAAAGCCACGTTGGTGTGAGATGACACGCATGCATGCACACTACCTGAGCCTGACAAATTTCAATCCTTGGATATTTAACTCTCACGGAGAACCCCAAGGAGAGCTGTAAACCTTCAGGGTCATCGTTGTCTGGGTTCCCAGTGACAATGTGGACTGTGGAGGAAGAGCATGAGGAAAGGGGATGAATTAATGCATTCATTTAAGTAATTATGCTGCATTTGGGCCCGGAAAATTAATGCAACCGTGCCTTGGCTTTTTAGCCATTATCTTAAGTGAGTAAAAGCACCTCAATCCATTACAATTAATAAACAAATTAAAAGCTATAGCACTAATCACAACACCTTCTCACATTTTATCCTGTCGAACACCTCTAGGAGTCAGTTATTTGCAGTATTTCAGATAGATACAGGATAGACAGCGATGAAGAAAAAAACAAAGTTTAAAGTCAGAAACACTTTGCAACTGAAGAGTGGGAGTTTTGCTGTATCTGCCATGCTATTTGACCTCGTTATTTGCCACTACTGCTGTTTTAAGCTATATAACCTTAATCATTGTTCTTTTCCTTATTTTCATAAATCCTTATTCTCTTTCCAGATTTATCCTCCTAGTAATTTGGAAGAATTAAGCAACTTGTTTCTGAATCAGAAGCATCATCATCAATATTTTTTCATACCATTACCACACAAAATTCACATTTTAAAATAGTGTCAGCAACTTCAAAGTTTTAAACAATCACAGATTTGTTAGATTTTAAATTATCCTGTTTCTAACCAACCGTAAAAACAGAGACTACAAATACATAATCTTAACTGCAGCAGCTCTGAACAGCCTTGACAGGGTTTATCATCTAAATGTTTCATCAGGCAAAAAGTTTTAAACAATCACAGATTTGTTAGATTTTAAATTATCCTGTTTCTAACCAACCGTAAAAACAGAGACTACAAATACATAATCTTAACTGCAGCAGCTCTGAACAGCCTTGACAGGTTTAATCAGGCAAAGCAGCAAAAACCATAACCACAGGAATACCTGGTATTTAGCATTTAAATAAAGCCTGTAAACCAATGACAAATCTATTTGGGCAACTACTACCATACATGTCCCTTATCTGCAAAGGTCTTGTCCCAAATTTATCAGAACGAGTCTCTCATACTTTATTTTCCGGGCACTAACATCAGTTTCCATTCACTGAGTTCACAGATAAAGGTACAGAAAACTGCAAGTCGAAAGGCATGGCTGTGAAAAAGAATTCCCACCTTAGCAACATCATGTTGCTCTAGGAACGTATCAAATCACAGCCAAAACCATCCAAAACACCAAAACACTGAGAATAAAACCCTCACCTCAGAGTAAGAGGTGAGCCTGACAAAGCACTCACAGTTCTTTATCTTTTGTGTAACTGAATAGTTCCATTTCAAAATCTGGCTGCTTCTAAGATGAAACCTTGAACAAATCAAGTAAATGAGAGCCACGACAGAACAGGAGACTTAAAGCCTTCACTGCCTCTGCACAAAAAGCACCATTTCTGGTTTCCCCCAGACTTCAACCTCTGGAATTGCCTGACTGCAGACAGGTACCAGCTCCTCTCCTCGGGACATCAGGGGCCAGATGTGGTGCTTTCTGCTTTGCTGCCCATTTGGCCCCGCACACCCAAACTGTGCTCTCAGCTACTGCCTTGACTCCCTGTTGACACAACACATCCCACAGCAGCTCTCCACACTGAACAGCAGTAGCTAGCCCAAGAAAGTGTAATGATATTTTATTGTTATTATTAAGTAGACAGAAATAGTGAGTTTCTCCCTGTCAAAAAAGGGACTCAAAAACCTTTCATGTAAATAACACCTTCCTGCAAACAAGAGTTGGTTTTACTCATGGTTTATTCTAGCAGCTTTTAAATATATTCCTCCTCCTCTTACGAGTTGGGAGCCATTTGCTTTACGAGCACCATTTGGATCATTTGCCTGTTGCTCATAAAATAGACAAAGCTTTTATCCATGCCATGAATTTTTACTCACTTTATACAAAATATCTAAGGAGGGATTTGCAGGGGCCAGAATTACATCCATGAAAGAATTAACAACTAATTTAATTTTCTGCTGCAATAATGGTTCCAGCAGTTTTTGATTTTGTTGATTACATTTCTTCTCTCCATGAAATAAAAAAAGGCATATTGGTGTCAGCTTCTTTATAGGTATTTTTTTTAAAGCAGATTTTTTTTTTTCCCCAAAAAAAGGAACAGGAATGACAAAAACATTTCACACAATTTAATCCATGTAGTTACTAAATAAAGCAGTGGTAAATGCAGCTTTCAGAAACTATCAGATAACACGGTGATGGGCTGTATGTTCTCGTCAGCACCAGGACAGTCCAACAGAACATTTCTTTGGCAACGCTGCTGCCTGCAGTCACACAAACTACTTCGTGCAACATGTCACTTCTGTCACCCACGTGCACGCACCAGAGCCCCCCTAAACGACGATCTTGGCATCAAGCTGCTTCATCCCCTCCTCTCAACTCAGAAGCCCCAATTCTGTGCCAAGAAACCAAGCCCAGCCCTACCTCCAAGCTCTTCTGCAACACCCGCCGTAAGCAGGGACACAGGAGGAGCCTGATTGCCCTCCCTTCATCTGCTATTCGGAACAAACCACTTTCCTCAAGAGTTTTGTTCCTGCACAGAAGGAGCTGCTGTCTGTTAGTAACCAGGGACCCCAGCAAGTTCCCGTGGTCCTGCCCACACACATCATCGATGGCAGAGATCAATGCACGCGGAACGGCTGTGACTAGCAGCTGCCTGCAGGGAGGTGTCTGGAGGTTTGGCCATGCAGTAGATGGAAACAGTCACAGCACATGCTGCATTTGGGAGCCTTTTGCTTTGGCAGGAAGGAAGATCCCATGTTTTGCAGAGTAACAGTTGAGGGATCTCCCTACGAGACACGGCTGGCATGTTTACAGAGAACGATCTTCTCTCTGTATGTAGAGGCGTACACAGCCTTTGAAGCCACACATCGTAATGTGCAGTACAGTACACTGATGCACAGGGAATAACCAGCAAAAACAGCTCTGAACTCCTGTGTGTATGGAATTTATAACCACCAATTTGCTCAAGTACATACACAACTGCAAGGCCAAAACACCCAAAACATTGTGTTCAAGAAGGTAAACGCTGCATGGTAATCTCCCTATTTCTTTATCTCTTTTTGCATCAAGTATTGCTTCATTTTTTCATTAATCCTTATGACATAAAAGGTTGATCTTTCAAGCTTTTCTTTCAAAATAAAAAATTTCCACAAACTTCATTTCAAACAAAGCATTTTAATATATAATGTCAAGAACCACAGAGCTGCCTGTTGCAGCCTTTCTTTAGAGCCCCAGATTAATTCTATTAAGCCTTATAGAAACCATCATTAAAAAAAACAAATCAGAGAAATTGTTCCAGCCTACCTGTGGCTGAGTCCAAGGCTCCAAGGTTGTCTCTTTCAAAGGTGTTTGTGGCCTTCCCATTTCCTTTGTGTGCTTTTAGGAGAGAAGAGTATGCATCAGTGACATGTTCAAGCATTCTATCAGCATTCAGCATTAATTTCCCTTGAGGGAATAAAACAGCCAGGTACAAAATTCATACAAAATAATGGTAATATATCACAACCTAATACATTTGGAGCAGACTGTAGGGCTGATATTCTTGCAGCTCAGTAACTTAATTTTATAGAGTTGCTTTAACTTTCAAGGTGTGGGGTTACACACCTTCATCTGGGTGTACAGATTAAATCCTCAGACAGAAGTATGAAATGAGTCAAGTTCAGCAGCAGAATTTCAGAGAGAACTCAACTCCCGTTTCTCTGCCGTTCCCTCCCCTGGCTGCACTGTGTTCAATGGACACCCTGTAAATGGACATAGACTACCGTGGAACCAACTTTAAAAAGTGAATTAAAGGAAATATTATGGGTAACTTTTATCAAGTCTGCACTGTCTGGGCAGGGGAGCCATGTTTTCAGATGACAGCCCTGGCCTTCCCCATAACGCCCTTTGGAGTTGGAGCCAGCAGACTGAGCAGTTAATGGCTTCTTGTCTATTCCAACTTTTCACTACCTTGCAATATTTCAAAATCAACCACCCCAAATCTAAACATGGTATAATCTAATAGATCAAAGTAGTCCTCATAGAAATAGACTAGCTGACCCTTCACACTTCGTTTTTAATATTACCAAAACATCCTGGAAATACTTGTTAATATCTGTAATGTCTCTGCTTCAATAACAAATACGGAAGATTTTTGAGCACTGGGAATGAGCATTGATTAGGATGTTGAGTCCCTTCAATTTTCTCTGTATGAATTTCCCAGGGAATTTTACACATGGCTGCAAAAATACCGACAAGTCTCTCAAACTTTCTTTTTCTCTAAATTGTTTCTGTCATGAAATGGGAACAATGACATTCACAAAAAAGGTCTTCTGCTGAAATACACTATTTAAGTAGTGCTGGGATTGTCCTCCTCCTGAAATACATCATCTCTAACGTACTACCCTCTGGATAAGGCCTTTGACAATATGTAATATAAATAGCATCTTATCCAGGTCCCACATCAGAGTGATCTAAATGCCTGTGGAGAGTGGAAAGGATTGATAAAAGGAGGGAGAGATACACCACTTGATTTTCTGTCATATACAGTAAAATATGGTCACTTAAAGGAAGCTTTTATTTTTAAAAAATACAGAATTTGTGGGCAACTTCAGTTAGCATGGAGCATTCACAGGGCTCGTTTCAAAAAACCACCTTATTAAATGGCAATTTTGTTTTGGCAGGTTGGATTGCCTGTAATAATAGATTACAGGCAATCAGTTTTACCTTTTTTTGTTATATTTTAAGGTAGAAACAGTACATGATTCATTCTTGAAATACAACAATAAAAGTGCATTTTAAAATAAAAAATAACCAGAGATTTGGTGAATGCTAAACAGAGTTAAAATGAATGCATCTGGAAAAAGAAGGTTGTATTTTTCATGTGTTCAAAAGCAAATGTATTCTACCTTATAATCTTTCTTTAAATGTAATAATCAAGCATCAAAGCGACTCAAACACATAATGAAAATTATTAAACATATCAATTGTGGTGCCAAGATACCATAACAACTCCATATGGGATAACCTGCCAGGAACTGACATTAAAAATCACACTACTTCTTCAAAAAGTTTTCCTTGAAATTTCACATCAGTTTTTTACACAACATTTGTCCAGTCAGTTTTATTTTAGAGCAGAGAGAAAAAGGAAAAAAGTAAATGGATGAGTACATGAATAAAAGAGACGCAAAAGTACATTTAGGTGAGACAATACTCCTAACGTTTGAGTAGCACTTGAAAACCATGCCCAGAATCTTAGATATGACTCAATGAAGACTCAGCCACTTCTTAATGCTGAGTTTCTTACAGTCCAGCACGTTGTGTTCTTCATTTACTTCCTACTGTTTCCATCACCCAAAGACACCCTTTCACCCCTCTGAAGGCAAGCATCAGAAAGTGGAGAAAAAACACAGCAAGAGTGAAAACAGAGCTGAATCTGGGGCACGCACTAGTCAGCAGCCTGCATCCCGGACCACATGGAAGAAAAGAAAAAAACCCAAGAAAACACTGCTTTCTGTCCCTACAGGCTTTCCACCCACTGGACCCATCTCCTGCCTAGCTCTCATTCTGTTTTAACCATGCTGTTCCAGAACTAAAGAAACTGAGCTCTAGAAACTCAAGGCCCTAACGCACTGCACAGGTCTGGTTTGCCATGGGGAACCTGCAAGTGTTGCATTGCCCGTGTAGAAAAACATCTCGTACACAAGCTGTGACACAGCTGACAATGAACCAGCACTTGTACCACTCACCAGCAGCACATCTGCTGCAGCTTCCAGCTCAGCATGCCGCAAAACCCAAACTGTGGGAGTACCTGTTCTGAACTACCTGCGACTATAGCAACTGTGCTTCTGGTACACAACCGCCCTGCTTACCGCTTGCTGAGATACACACACGTTCCTAATGGATCACATAAGCAGCACTTATTCACGAGTTCTCTTTTCTAAAGAAGAAGAATGTGGTAATGATAGACTATACTCCCAGGAGCTTTTTTCTTCCAGCACAGATAAAGCAGCTCTCACTGAAAGTAGGAAGTTTTTGGAAGCCTTTATCCCCCTCATTTTGCTTGGAGCATCTTCCTACAGTCTTCTGCGGCTTCTACAATTCCTCTAAAGAAACAATAGAATATGCCCGTGGTCTTTTGTTTATGTTCCCTCCACTTCTTCAATTTGATACAAGTTTCACACATAGAAGAAAATTCTACTTATAATAAGAGAAAGATGGAATGATTTCAACCTGGATATTACATTATGGTTTCAGCAGTGCCATTAAAGCTCCCTTAGCTCTTGTACATGCACCGATTACAATTTCTCTAGCAGGCAGGCTTGATTTCAGGAATAAATTAGATTCTTTTTGTGTTTGATGAACCACCTCTCACTTCTCTTACAGCCAGCTACCGTTCCACAAGCACAGGATGTAACTGGATAACCGATTTGGTTCCTACCATTCATCTAACACCTCCTGAGATCTTCCCCCTCCACTTGAGTTGAGGAAGACTCATTTTGCTCTACATCATTACCCAACACCCCATATTGCTGCCCGGGTACAGGCAATGGGGAAGGCAAAGAAAGACAGGACATCCCCTAAGGTCTTACTGGGTGTAAAAGTTTCCTTTATTTCTGTAATCTCTGCCGGCCAGTGGGAAACACAACAGTCAACTCTCCTCCAAGGCCAGGCAATCCTGTCTGTCCACAGAAAGTCTAATTTTCAGGTGTTTTCAGTATGGAAGAAGTTTTGGGCTGCTGAGTCATCATACAGCCAGTCACATCAGTCTTCCACCTGACCACCTAGAAACTACCCTGATCAATTATGGTAGCAATCAATAACGTCCAGTTTAATGGCCAGGGCGTAAAAAGATTGCGCACAAAAGAATTTGCTGATATTTGGAATTTTCTGTCTAGTCGTAACAGCAAAAGAAAGCTTTAATATTTAATCAAAGTAGTTATTAAATCTTTTTTTAGGGAAAAGAGAAATTCATCATTAATATTTCCTGGTGTTTATTATGAACAATAAGTTAACAAACATCTTATTACTTATGACAGCTTGACAGGTAATATCAAGGCTTCCAAAATCCACCAGAGAAAATAAATAGTAAAATATATTTTAAAGGTTATGAAAGAAATAATTTTAAGTCAGACTTCATTTTTACCTTTAGGATGCCACACTGGTGGTCTCCACTCAGACATACGAGGGGGGAAAAAAATCTCTTGTGCACCTGAAACAGTTCAAACTAACCGTACAACAGCTCGTGCACAGGAGATCTCCCTTCAACGGCATCCTCCCCCTGCACTACCCAGCTCCTGGTGTCTGTATAGGTTTGGCTGATCCACAAGACGACACAGCTAATTTGCTCAACCTATTTTCTCCACCAGACTCAACCCCATCATCTCTCTGCCCTAAGGGACTAGTCCAGCTCTCTGTCCAGGACCCTGCCCTGCCAGGAAGGTGGGATGCAGGTGACTGAGGAAGAGGGATGCCTGTTCCCTGTAATCCTGTCTGACAGCCCTCAACAAGCTCTCCCTTTTGCCTCTCCACCCCACAGAGCATCATCACAGGAGAACCAGCAACAAGAGGAAGGTTGCACCAGCAGGAGCAGCACGCCCAGCCACAGTGCCTGCCCTATCGCTCAGCTTCCTACAGCCCAGGCTGCCAGGCAGCCACCTCTGACACTAAATTCATACTCTACAGTTGTGAGAAAGTCCTTCCCTTTTTGCTGGAAAGAAGTTAAATTATGTTCAATTGTTTGGCCTCAGCTTTGTGAGCTGGGGGTTAAAAGTAATCATAAAAACTTCTAGTAACTTGACCCCTGGATATGACTAATTTTTCAATTACTATCGCTTCTCCAGGCTGTAAAGGGAATTTGTTCTGGCCCTCAAACTTTCTATTCTAACACTAACTACTAGATCTGTCCAGCTAGCTGTCACCTCCCTTTCATCCTGCTTTCCTATTGACAGCTTCTTGGTTTACTTCAAAGCAAATTTGGATTTTTTAGAGTTAAGAAGAAAAGGAAAAGTTACAAAACGACAATTTTAGTTTCTGTATTTTGATTTCTGGCAAAGCCCTAAAATTATCTAGATGGATACTACCACCAATAATTCTAATGGTTATTGATTGCTATGAGAAGCACAAGCAGACTGAAATTCAAAGACAATATGATGCATTTTTCTCTGGTGCCTTACAAAATTGCTATAGCAGCATTAAGACCGTCTGACTCAAAGTGTTCCACTCCTGCACTTTACAGGAAAGAAAAAAAAAAGTGCTTTATGAAATTGTCTTTCAAACTGAAATCCTCTATGGCTTGAAGTGAGATTTAGGAAACAAACAGCAAAAAACACTCTGTAAGTAGCATATTAGTTATGTTACATTATCAAAGTCTAGGTGGGACTGCATGTGTTTATTTGGGGCAGATTTTATCTTTTCTCTTTATGTTTAAAGTACACGGACAAAAGCTACATTTTTAGCCAGGAACTGCAAACTTGACTACTTTTTTGTCTCACATTATAATCAGGAAATCATGCATACTGATTTCACTGTCCAGGCAGAACATCTTTATTATCACACGGAGACGGAGAACCATGGTAAGCCTAAGGAGATTATCTCCATGAACAACGCCCCCACCTTGCCTCTAAGCTGATTTCAGGTAACAGGGTTCCTGCAGCCCTCTCCCTTCAGCCTCCTATGACCCTTCACGTGAAAGGTGAACAGAAGGGTTAATTTAAGTGAAGAAAGTATAATTTTATCTAACAGATTGCTAGAACTAATTTTGTTGCATGTTTCCAAGCTTAACATAAATATGAAAATAAATCTGTGTGACACAGAAGTGTATGGGAAAGCCACGGACAGCTGAAATCAAGATGCTGGTGACAATCCATATGAGAGGGGGTTGCTTTGTGTTTGAGAAACACGTTAGGTCTGCCTTTTGCCAAAGAACAAAAAGATCATTTAGAACTCACAGACAAAACCCCCTGTGTGGATATATTGGTGAGGAACCCACAGCCTGGAGCCCTGAAACATGGTTTAGGAACGATGGGAACGATCTGCTTTCCACACCCAACAGCACCACGGACACAACTTCTGCGCTGTCCTGACTGCAACAACTGCAGGTCCATTTCTAGAAGTATCCAAATGCCTTGTGATGTTGCTCTATGTCCTCACAGCGATTCCTTGGCCTCCCAAGCCACAATTTAACCCAGCAAGTCCCTAATGGTTCTGCCAACAGGCAGCTTTTATCTTGCAATTACCTCTTCAAAGGTGCAATAAATCACCCAGTGCATATCCAGCCAGACAGCAATTATCAGGGCATGATTTCCAGAGGTGCTGCACACCCACAGCCTCTATCATTTACAGCTGTTACACTAGTCCTGGAGAAAAATCAGCCCTCCGCTTACTTATTTCCTTCTTTTGTTCCAAGATATCCAAGAGTAAAGCGGGTGCCTGGCAGGAGCCGGGGGAACGGGAGATAAAGGCAGGGTGTGGGGTGGGGGCTGAACAACTACAGCGTGCTAGGAAAGCTCAGAGGTTTAACAAAGCCTGACATGAGATTTGCCAGATGGTTCTGTATCGGATTGTAAAACTTTAAACTAATCTTCATTTAAGAGTTTTAAGGGCTGTATCTGTCTTATAAAGCCTCTTGCTCTTTTGCCTGGTTGATTCTGGTAAATTATAGATCAGACTTTAGAAAACTGCTTCCATGAGCAGCGGCTCCTTAAATCTCAGCTAAACTGAGCAAGAAGATTACATGTTATTATGATGTAGCACAGCAGGATTTTTGTACAGCAAACATAATGATGTAGAGAAGGATAAAAGTATCATTCTGTGCAAGGAGGTCATCCATAGAAGAACAATGCTTTTTACACAGCTAGCAAATCCATCCATACATGGTCAATCTTCACCGGGCAAATTCTTTTTCTTAATGGTTCTGTTAAGAAATCCAACCCTAAACAAAACTCCAGTGTGTCCTTCAGGATTCAATGATCAATCATCTTACAGGAAAGATGTCATCTGGAAGAAATTATTCCAAATATTACTAGAAAAACTATCTATTTCCAGGGCAACTTTAGGGTAAATGCATCCTATTGGTTTTATGCAAGGAGAAATGATTTCCTCTGAATGCCCAGAAAAATGTCAGACACAGTATCCGGTATTGAAAACTAACATGCTCCCTAATCTTACAAGTGCATACACAGACTTAATTGTGCATCAAACACAGTTCACATGGAAAAACACAAAGCAAAGTCAGCTACTAATGTGTACAAATTCTTTCCATCTGCTGTCAGTATTTGTAATCTTACACAGTATCTTCACAGTTGAAATTACAGTAGAGGGAATTTATAGATATCAGACACTAAATGATGACAAAGCTGAAGTGGAAACAATAGAGAATAAAACCAAATGCTTGGTAACTAGCGCCACCAAAACTTTAAAAACAAAAAGACCAAGACTACCAAGATCCAAGACTTGATACAGTAATTTGTGACCCACCAACTCTCTGAACAGGTGATGCAAACATTAAAATCTGTTCAGCTTTAAGTCAGCAGCCTACTGAATTTGCTCTATTTTTCTTTTTCTGTACATGATTTTGAACACAATGTAGTCATGTCATGACCCCCCCTTCTCTCTCTTTTTAATCAAAACATTATTCCCTGCATGTGAAAGCATTTGACTGAAAAACAATCAGGTGTGATATCCACTGCTCCAGTCTTTCAAAATGTCATGCACAGGAATTACATGGATTTATCCTAAAGCTCTCTGTAAGAACATCGGTATTTTGGAATGCCTGAGAAAATGCCTCTCTATGAGAATATGCTTCTCTAGAGTTTGCTGTTCAACTGATTTTATTACCTTTAAGTAACAACCAGATACTGTGTTTCACTTCTTTCACCTTACACATCATTGCTAACATACTTAAACACATTTCCCAAATTTCAGAAATTATACAAATTTCTTAATCAATGCCTAGTCAAGTTATTTCTAAGAACAGAAGTATTCCCACAAATTCAGATACTCCTAAAGGAGAAAAATTACTCTAAATTTTGATAAACACAGAACTCTTTTTAGTTTATATATACAAAAATCTTGGTGGTAATAGCTGATAAAATATGCTCACACTACCTGCTCTGACTTGAAAGTATTTACATATATAAAACCAATGTGACATTACATGCTAAGGTATTCTTACATCACGTGAAAGGGGAAAATAAACCCCCATAATATCAAACAGCTTGTTTTAGTTGCTTCAGCTCTACTTAGCTTTTAAAGAACAAATGCAAATGTACACAAATCCGTTTTGTGACTCAGACATAAAGCATCACATTAAAAAATGTAGTACATGGGAGCAAAACTACAACTTTTTATATTCCTGCATATTTTCTCCAGAGTTGTTAAAATTCACATTTCTTATTACAACCCTTCATAAAAATAGTTTCTCTTTCTGTAGGTTATTCAGGGACAATATCACGTTGCTCCTTCTGCCAGCACCCACATTGTCCAAACAGGGTATTTTCTAGGGCCTGTCATCTTTCTGTACGGTGTGACTCAGTTACACTTTAAAGAAACCCAGCTCCTTATAACAAACATGTTCAAGTTCAATTGCTCTCTCTCTACCTCTGAGCATAAAGTCTGACTTGGATAAAGGTGTTAAAAGCTAAGGCTTCCTCGTTTTTTGGTTGGTTTTTTTTTTTTTTTTTTGTTTGTTTAATAATCAAGCAAACTTAAAACTCCATTATCAGAGTCAGGCAGGAGTAGCCCAGACCTGGCTGGTGGAGAAAGGCCTGAATGGGAACCTCGCACGCCGATTAGAGCTGGGAGAGAAGGGCTGACAAACCCCTACACTTTAAGCTTTGAAGTGTGGCAGACTAAGGAAAGTGTGCCACCTTAAATTAGACTTTTCCAGAAAGTTGATAAATAGGCTTACTCATAAAGAACGGCAAGACTAATCTGCAATTCTCCTGACATGAGAGACAACATGATCTATAGAAGCCTTGTTGGATCATCAGCTCTTTTCATTTGATGTCATCCTATTTATATTTCTTATCCCCAGCTATGACTATTTGTCTTATAAAGCACGTTTGATTTTTCTAGTGCATATTATAGTTTCTTAGTCCATGAAGTAAAATAAAAAGTCAGGTTGTTTTTCAGGTGGCAGAAGTCTGTCCAGAGGAGGCACTTGTACCATAAATAAACCTTCAAGAGATAAGTAGTATGTTTGGAAATAATTTTTCTTTTTCTTATCAAGTCTCCAAGTAAATTATTAAGCATGTATCCTAACCTATGGCACAGAATTTGGACTGAATACAAAGAGTGTCACTTGTAAAATAGCGAGGAGCAGGGAAAGGCGTGTAGGAGACCCCAGGGGTGAGCAGAGGTAAGCACAGCTCCGTCTGCTCTGAGGCAGGTCAGTGCGAGGGAGACCCATCGCCCTGCTCAAGCCCAGAATGTCTGTGGGCTCTATCAGCACAACTTGGGAAAAAGATACAGGAATGTTTCTATAAGCATAGACATATGTAATCACTTTCTCCTGTCCTTTGTTACTTTACATGGGTCAGGATAGAGTCTTAAATCTCAACATTATTACAGCGAAATCCATTTGAAGTTGTATCACATTCTTTTTCTACCAAATTGTTGCCCATCAGCCTCCCTGCAGTTTCTTCCCTTTCCCTGGACAACCACACACATTAACTGTCCATCCAGAAAAACAGTATGAAAATACTTATTGACTTGTTCCAGTGCCATCACATTTCCCATAATAGTCACATGTTGTAACAACCCAATCTTACCTCTATGGCAGGAATCCCTCCTAAAGTTACAGGAAGAAGCCCACCTCGAGATCACACACTTAGCTGTGCTAATAGGGTTTGCTGTCAAGGGAGCAGTAACACTATTCCAGGAAGAATTATAAAATTTTAGCCCTTTTTTTCAGCTAAACATAATAATTAACAACATTATGAAATTACTTCTCTTACTGACCTACATAAATCTATCTGCTATGGTGTCCTGCTGCAAGGAGGGAACCTAGAACTCATCAGAAGCCTTGTTGGGCTGGGCACATCACCTAGGGGGGCTGCGCTGAAGCACGAGATACTGGAAGTCCCGAGGGATTCTCAAGAGACAAACCACTGAGGCCAAGGTACAATGCTGCCAAAATTTCACTGATACTTCACTGCCCCCATATTCATGGTAGGTATGGATGCCTAGGACATGGTGGTGGGAGGGCAAATCAGGCAGGCTCAGAAGCATTCTCAGTGGGCTTTGAGTGGGGGTCTTCTGTTTCTTTGTTTAAAGTTGGTGGGAGATGTGGTTGGTTGGGGTTTTTTTGGTGCCACGTGTTTGGTTTGGTGTTTTGGTTTGTTTGTTTTTGGTGGTTTTTTTTTTTTTTTCCACATATACAAGTAACGGGCCTAACCAATAGACAGAGGGAAGTTATTGTAAGATATATGTTCTCAGGATGGTCTAGTCATCATGGCAAGGTTCTTCGTCCCAGATATTGGGATGGCTTTAAAACTTAACTACTTAATACGAGTACAACCTCTAGCACATGTTATCTTATGTCCATCCTCTGATCAGAAATACGCTCAGAAGTATTTGCTCCTGTTGTACCCAGCACCAAGGGCAGCAACAGCAGCTCAGCGGCGTGATCGGCACATGTTAGCAACACATGGGGATCACACAGCTCGTGCTGAAGCTGACGTTACTGCAACATTTTACTGCTGTTGTAACTGGAAACAGTTAGATAAAGTTCAGAAGGTAAAACAATGAACACAAGAAGAAATAAACCTCATACTCTTTTATAAATGAGGCGAGAATTAAGAATGCAAAGGGATCAGGGCAGATCCGAGTCTTTTAAATAATGGGCAAGGCCAGAGGAGTAGATCCAAAGCAGTGAAGAACATTGACAAGTGGTGTTACAGAGGTGTTAAGGATGTCTGAACTTAAATCCTGCATGGTGTCTTCACTTAAGATAAATCAGTTGCTGACTGTCTTCTACCAAATCTATTGTACCTAAGCCTAAGTGCATGCTCACCTTCTATTTTAAAGCTTATTTTAATCTTGGCACACAATGTTTTTCTCAAATACGTTTCCTGACAGTTGCCATGTTTTCTACTTTATTTTCTGGTATTCATGAATTATTGAATGAGAGATTGTTTTTCCCTCTTGGGCCAGGGTGGGGGAAAGAGAAAAAGAAAATCCACAACATACTCTCTGAAATCAAATCTTCCATAAAGACGTGATTAAATTAGTTTATGCAGGTCCCTTTCCACTAACAACGCCTGCAGTGGAAAACTTTTCAAGCACAGTCCTTCTGTTTTCTAAAAACAACAATGAACTCACACTAGTATCACTCCTCTGGAAGCATCATTTTCCTCATTAATTAATGAGGAAATTAAAAAAAACAGAGTCACACCTAAAGTAATTTTTCAAGCAACAGACAATTTTTATTCCTAAGCCAAGAGACCAAATGCCCTCTCTTCCATAAGACTAGGAAGAAAACTGCTGTCATAAAATAATCTATTAATTAGAGGACTGGAAACAGATTTCATAATGTAGAAGATTAGAATTTGGAAAACATCTTTCAAACCAGATGCAGTCACACACATGCACACCCTCTCTCTGATTTCCAGAGCCCTTCCAAAACTCAAATATTTCAGATGTGCCACTTGACAATGTATTTGATTTTTGTTACGCATTTTTATAAAACTAACTCTGTTACATTGCAGAGGATGCTCTTATTAAGCAATGCATTGTATAAGCTTCCCCCCCCCCCCTAAATTGCTGCAAATAATTCCTTTTCTGCATCCAACTTCCCAGCAGCACATTACAGATACAGGGCACATGAAACCTGAGGGAATGAGTTCGGTGATCCAATACCTCAGTTACAAGCTCTGGCTCCAAGCAGATGGAAATTAAACTCTTGGAATTTCAGCAAAAATGTTAGCAACTGATTTTTAATGCTGAATCCAAAACATGGTAATGAGTACCCATACCTGTTCTACTTCTAGCCACTTTGAACACCAAAAATATCGAGGACTTGACAGCAGACTTTCTGAGACAGCTTATGAAGAAATACAGGAAGCTTTGCAAGATTTAGAACTCCATTTTTCCCACCAAAACTCTACATGTTGTTAGAAAAAAAGTGCAAAACCTGGAATTTCTAATTTCAGGTTGACAAGGTCAGAGATAGAAACTTACAAAACAAAGATCACTTTAAACAATCCTTTTCTGTTTACTTTGTAGGAAAAAAATAATATGCCCCAGTGGATTAAGAAAAACAATATCAAAGGAGCTACTGTTTTGTACACAAATACCTCTCATACCTCTCAAAGAAAATGGCAGTTTGCTTATTAGGGACACTTGCTTTGATTTTTCCAGGTGATGTATTCTAAGAACAATGTGAGCTTTTAGAAACAGTTAATGAGATAAAAATCATCGAAGCATAATTCTGACGGGAGTTGAGGGTTTTGCATATCTCACCTAACACAAGAGATTTGCAAATAAACATTTGGAGGATGTGAAAAGCAGTGGCAGAACCACAGAAAATGGATTTCTAAACTATTTACACTGAATTGCTACTTGTCTTAGATAAGCACACTCTCAGTGAAAAAATATATGCCAGTGGAATCACACACAGTAGCCACTTTCATTAATTTATTATAAAGTGCATTATTCTGTCTATATGCAATAGACTGGGAATAATTTCACTTATAAAGACCGAGATAATTTTCTAAAGGGTTATGAAAATCTTGTATGATCTCCAATACTGATGATTTATGTATTGCATTTAAAAAATCCTGTTATTTCAGGATTATTGGGCTGAACCTCCTGCTGTAAACTCAAAACTTTAAGGAATAGGAAACACTGACAATTCACATGATAGTGGTCCTTCGACTTTTTCAGACTATGTTCTTTATATTCCAATTCCAACACCCCATGAAGGTGTTGGAATTGGAACAAAAGATCTGAACTCACCACAAACAACTTTTATAAGGGAAATACTGGACCAAGGCTCACTACAAAAAAACACCACAAATTAACTAAAAATACCCTGCGTCAGTATTCTCCATTTTTACAGTTTATTTGTTTTTCTAAATGTAGAGTATAGGTTAAATATTATGCATGAATTGAAACTTGATCAACAAGAGAAATCAAAGAAAATTTATTCAAATGATCTCTTGCTGAAGTAGGAAATGGAAATCGCTTTGTCCCACAATCCTTTACATATTCTTGTCAGTCCACTGTAACATAAAGATAAAACACCATTAGTACAGGAATGTAAAGTTGTTGTGATCTATCTATACATGTATAAAGCCTCAGCGCTCAAAGGTAAAAATAATATTTATCCTTTCTTTACTAGTCCAGACTTATCTCCAAGGGAGCAGTTGGAAGGAAAGAAGAGGCCCCGTAGAACTTGTTGTCTGAACCAAATGGAATTTTCTGGGCAATCACATGCAGCACAGATAGGCTGGCTACACAAACACAGCGGCTCCTCTTCCCTTTCCTCCTCTGCACAGCCGAGCACATACACTGCTGTTTAATATTAGTGAAGTGGAACTCAAAATGCAAACATCGTAACCTTTTCCTGTCCTTCAACACGTCTCTGTTCCAGTCTGATGCAGCAGCGTACCTGGCACAAGAACATCGGCAAGATCGGTATCGGCCAGACCAAGGAACCTATTAGCATCCTAAAACAATCATGCCATCCCGTTTCTTTAGCAAACAAAACGTTGGAATAAAAATGAAAATGAGAAGAACAAAAATGCCATTGCTGCTCAGTCACTGGGTGCTACAAGGCACCTGATTAAGAGAGTAACGGAAAAGCCCCCAAAGACAAACCTTTTGAAACCAGAAAGAGACATTTGTTCTTCTCTATAGACATACACTGATTATGGTAAGAAAATTTAACCTCTGCAAATATAAAAATCACAGCTAAAGTAATTAATAAAAATGGTAAATGACTTAGAAAGAAAATGAGACAAGGGTTCCCTCGAAACCAGCTGCTTTTGATACACAGCAAAATGAGCACGTGTCACACAAGTGATATGAGACTAATATAGCGTGACAGGGATGGAGGAAGACTGCTGGAAAGCTGAAGATCAAATTAAAAATGCTAAACTCTTTTCTGTGTTAAATATGTATGATAAATATAAATTGTAGGACACCAGACCTAATCCTGCATTGTCCTGAATCCTGTGAGTGAGGAATTTTACATAACCTTGTCTCTCTGTTTCACAGAAATTTTAAAAGAACTATGCTACATCAGAGAATTTTGAGTCTTTTTATACAATCTTGGAAAGGCCAAGAAAAATAAATGTAAGATGGCAAAGCATCATGCCATATTCCATTCTCTAAGTCTTCAGATCATACCTGTAAGTGCAAGAACTATTACAGAAATCTCAGACTTCTAGAAAAAATCCACTCTAGCAATATTTTTTTCTATTTCCCCATTTGAAAGTTTTTCCTACATTACCTCTTCAGAGAAATATTCTGCTGTACCATAAGGTACCACCGATTCACTTTAGGCAAACCAGTTTGCTTCAGCAAAAATTAGTGTGGAAGAATCTTATAAAAGGCTAAAATGGCTATAAAGGAAATTACACAGCTCAAGTAAAGTCTTAAATAGTCATTTCCTTACAAAAGTTTAATATTACATCTCAACCAGAAATCAGATTCACTTAAAAAAAATGGTAACATTTCTTTCCCAGAAACATATTGGGATTTGATTTTTTTTTTTCCCCTCTTTCTTTCTCAGTCCTTATGATGCTATCTCTAGATTATAAAATTTCCTCAAGCAATTTTCTCCCAGCAATTGGCTTCTTTAATTTACCTCTATCACCAATTCCCAAGCACAAGAGTAGGTTCTTTGGTGCTTTGAGATCTGCATTTAATTCTACATTTCTTCCTTTCCTTTCAGAAACATCCTCCTTTATCTCCATCATTTTACTTTGGGGCATGATTTAACTGAGTCCTCCCTAGCCACAAGTCCTAGCAGACCCTCCCACAAACTTCTCGCTTCAGTAAATTGATTTGCTGTCTCCTCTAACTATCTTTCACAACAAATCAATCCTTTGACTCCTCCAACTTTTTGGAAAGCTTACCTCTGGCCTGCAAGAAGAGAGTTATAATCACCCTTCTCCTTTTTTTGTATTTCTCCATGGCAGTGAAGAAAGATTCATTTTATATTAAGGATTTGCTATTATAGCTGGGTTCAGACAGAGCCAACGGACCGGTGCTCCCAGTCCCCCTGCCATCACTGTCCATCAGAGCCGGGTGGAACACCGGGAATACACAGCCCCATACGAAGGGGTTACTGAAACTAGTAGAGGTTCTCCACCCACTCACGCACACCAACATGTACCACAGTTAAAACTTGCCTTAAGATGGGCCTTTCCATCTTACAGTTGGGGAACACTGCTTTCATTTCTTCCAGTTTGCCTCACTGTTACAAAGCATACCAGAAAAAAGTATCAGGGAAAAAAAATAATTCCAAATCTAGGACCTGATCTCAACTGAACTGACCAGTGTCTAGAACTGACCACACAAAGAAATACTGTTAAGCAGCTCTACCGAGAGTGACTGCTGTATCTCAACAACCCAGGGCATAATGAAAAACCAAGCTGTTCAGACATCCTGGAGTAAGTCAGTGTCCCAACTTCACATGAGATGGTTTTGCATCTTGGGAAGAACTCCACAGCAGAGAGGCAGGAAGAAAGTGGATAGAGATAAACATACCGTTCCTACAGAAATTAAAACAAATGGCATTGTTCATCTTCAAAGAAAATGAACAGCGTGACATGAGAGAATATATGTAACGACACACAAGTATATTTGTAGATCATACATATTTTACAGTGATTGCTAGCAAAATTCTAGTTCAAGAGGGGGGAGGAACGAATTAAATTAATACACTGGTTTAAGGGAATAAAAAAAATACCTTGTGTGCTGCATGGTTGGAGTGCTGAGCACATTATGGATTTCATAACATGGCATTAAAGAACAACGATATTCAGAGCCATAATAATTAAGACAAAATAGACATGATCTCTGGAGAGCAGTGCAGAACCTTATTTTTCACCACCTTTCAGCTATTCTAAGCTGCGGGAATGAGATCTTTGTAAGTGATAATTCCACCCTATGGCACTTCTGACACATTTTTCACAAACAACTCACATTTGCCTGTGTTAGCTCTGGCGTACTTTACAGTTTTAGCAACACAGCGCTTCTTGTTTCTGCAGATTTGCATTTGTCCGCAGACGTTTGATGTAAGCTGGCAAACCAGAGCTTGTCTGCGGAGTGAAACAACCCCGAACAGCACAGGATCTCCTGCCGACAAGCAGGCTACGCCAACATGTCACCACGTGTCTGCTCCAGCGACTTTACTTCAGGAACCAAAAGCCAGAGCTCTGAGGACATGACTTTCCCAGCGTAGGCAGGGCACACCACCGCATCTCGTGGTTCTCATCACAACCCACGTCCCAAGTGCCGCAGATCGCATGGCCACAGCGCAGCAAAACCTGCAGAATCGTTGAATCGTTCTACAGTTATCACTTCAATAAGTTACATAGTGTGGTAAAACATGTTTCAGCAACAATAAAAACAGTTAATGGAAGAAACCATTAGGTGCTAACGGGAGATATGTTGCCCTGTATTTGCCAGAGCATGGTGTGACAGTCAGCTTCCAATCCTGTGTGTTAATATAGGAAAGTCAGTATCTGACTCTCACTGAAATCAATGAACTACAAGTTTTATGAGAAGAACCTGTAGGCTGTAAGAGTTTTAATATGGAGAAGTAAAAAATAATAAAATAATTTTAAAAATTCAGAGAATTTAAAAGGAAAAAAAGAATTAAATGTGCTGGGGCATTAAGGTCAGCTCCCTAATGCACAGTAAGTGTTCACTAGCATAAAAAGCTTTTATGGTTTCCCGAGGCTCAGTGTGCTCTTTTCTGCTTTTAGATGTCAACAGGTTCATCCTAACCATGCCCTTAGCATTCGTAAATCATCCACTTCATTATCAGCCAAGGCTGATCTGCTGTGCAAGTAAATCTAGAGAAGTTAACTTCCAAACGCACCATCCCCAGCACAGCACACCGTACTGAATGTGAAGCTGACATTTCTGAGACTGCCCTCTGTGCCAAACACGTGGAGATCACCTTCCTAAGAGGTGCAACAAATACAACTTGTTATGAACACAGCACTGACAAAAAAAAAAAAAAAGAAAAAAAAAGGCAAGCACATTGGCCTTGTCAACCCAAGGTTAAAAGTTGTAGCCAAGTTCTTCATCAGAATCACGACCTGCTACCTAGCACAGAGGAAACAAAGGAATCACAGGGAAAAGGCTCACCATGGAGCGTTACCGCTAACTGCCCTCCATGGCTGTCTCCTCCACAAAGAGCCAGGGGAACATTACAATTACTAATAACCCCCCAAAGCCACACTGATTACATGTTTCCAAAGATTCTTCCAAAGCTGAAAGCTTCTCTCTTTCCTACTGTATGTGACTTTGTGAGAGAACAGATTCAGCTCTAGTTCAGTCATTCTCATTTCCAGAAGAGGTTTCTCCAGTGCAATAAGTCTATGGCTGCATCCATCCCCTTTCCTCCTTTGGTGCTGGTTTCCCACTCCAGAGGTTTGTTAGAGTTTCTAGCTTAGATACGCATGTACATACAGAGACATATGTGTTTAGACTACATCATCCCATGACAAAAAGTCATGTGTGAGAAGATGAGTCTTCTGGAATCTGATTTTTCAACTTTTTTTATAAAAGCTTTAAAAACGTTTTGTTTAAGATTCCTACCAATCTAATATTATACTATGAAATCCAATACCCATAAATATCCTGTTCTTAGAGAAAACCAGGAATACATGCCCATTCTACAGAACTCACTGTGGTATCTGGCAGCACAACCACCACATTTTATAGAAGCTGTCACAAAGACACTCCTTCTGGCCATAAGAAAGTTGCTTTCCACAAACTGGTATGGGCAGGAATGTCCCACCAGTAAGAAATGGCATGCTTTGTCTGTAGTCCGTAACAATTGTGGTCAGAAAGTAAGAATACTTTCAATGTAACTGAAGTTCTTCGAAATTCCCTAGTCCACTCTTTTGTTTATGTTGGAATAAAACCAAAACTCTCAGCTCAGATCTACTTTCCCAAGGAACTCTCAAAGCTCATCTTTTGTGCCTGGTATCTTTATGAAAAAAGAAAACAACCAGAAATGTCTGTGCTGCTGTTTATTTATATTAGTTGTTACTGGATCTCAGCATACCATGAAATATTAATAGCAATTAAAAGAGTATGCTTATTTTCCTATAGGGCATAATACAGACTGCATGTCAATTTACAAGTATTTTATCACTTTTCACAGTTTCAGTATATGAATAAAAATGCTGCTTACAATTAACATTTATCCCTCTTTTGTACTCTTTAGATATATACATAGGTACCACCTTAGGTAATAGTAGGATATATTTTAAAGGGAAATAAGTCAATTAAAAGAATATAGTAAAGTATTTCAGCGTACAATAATAATGTTTCCATTATGCAAATAACATGAATTTTAACATCTCAAAGTGTATAGTTTTGATAACACTTTTTTCCTTTTTCAATCAAGCAATATTTTCCAGTCTCTCAAAAATATTTTTCATCATAGGTAATTGCAGAACTCCCAAGATCCATTCTGGCTGACACGGCACTAATAGCCCCGGTGGGTGTACCTTTATTTTAAGAAAGCATGAAAACCTTTTGTTTTCTGGCTTGTCAGAAATTGCATTGTGTGTGTTTCTTTCTTAAAAACAAGTTCAAGCACTTTCCTCACAGCTTTTCTTCCTCTTCTATAAGCTGAAGAGCTTCTTCACCATTTCAGATACAATAGAGCCAGTAGGCCTTCTACTGAACTGCCAATGTTTAAATTACTAAACTAACCCTTCTTACAGTAAGAGTTGAACTTCAAATATTTAATTTCACTTACTCTTCTATCCTTTCAGTTATTTATTACTAGCCACCTGGATTACCACCTTCAATAAAAATTGGTTTGTGCTGTTAGACAGAGGTCAGCATCTTGAAAAGGCTCTCCATCTAATTACATCGATTTACAACTACAACAGTGTTAAACACTTAACATCCACGTGTTAAAGCTATAACTTACAGCCTATATTGAAATAATTACAGCAGTGAATACAGTTATGTTCGCTGTTCCTCTGAGATAAGCAGTGTAGGATCCACTCGCTGTCATGACACCTGAGGAGGCACACATCCCAAAGCCTAGATCAAACCACAAAATGGCACCTTTCAACAGGGCGCCAACGCAGGGAAGAGTAAGAGCTGTAGATACATCCCCCTACCCTTCACACAAGGGCTCCCACCTCGAGGTCCCCTTCCAAGCGCCTCAGAGCTCCTCTCACCATCACCATTGCTCTACAGCCACTTCCACTCCATGCAGCAGCAGATTTAATGCAGGACTTCACCCCCAGAGAGGTAGGGCTGTATTTCAGCCATCCCACAAATTAGTGAACTGAACAGCAGAATTCACAACACGATTGAGTTATAAAGCAACAGTATCCCAGATTATCAGATAAAGGAACAAGTGAGAAACTTCTGAAACTCTGCTGGTGAGAAGAACACAACGTTATTACCAAGAACACCACACGATTACTAAGCTAATACAACTTCTCTACCCTGAAGTCTTTCAAGGCAACTAGAAACCTTCAGAAAGCACTTTTAGTGACTGCCAGGATGGATGGTGCCAGTAAATACTTTCTAGAAGCTGGAAGATAAAGATCTGAATTTCTCTTTTGTCTGCAGAGCTTTGTCTTATACCCTCTTCTCTCTCCCCCTGCTGATGCCTCCAAAATACAAAGACTCCACAGAACTGTGGAAGTCGCAGACTTTGCTTGGTTTCCTCTGCTTTCATGTGAATTCTCTTTTGTCATCTTTGCTTTCTCTTTACACAATTTAGCTTAATTCATCCTTATAGACAAATAATGCCTGTTTTTCTTTTAAACACAAAAAGCTTTCTTTGGAAAAAATGCCGAGAGATCAAATTAGGACCATATATGTGTGTGCATATTACCAGCTTAATTTAACAGGCTGTTAAGTAGAATAAGGCAGCAATCTCTGCACTTCAATTCTCCCAACAGATGCTAATAAGAGGAAGATATGAATATTTTAAACTATAAAGGTCAACAGGCACTCTAAAGGTGAAGAAGAGATGTTTCTCTTAATGTTCTCATGCAAGTGTCACTGTGGGAAAGGCGAGCGCTACCTGACATGTGATGCACACATCACGTTACACATTGCCACAGCAGCCAGCCCCGTTCTGAGTCTTAGTATTTCTTGAAACAAAATAGTCATCTCAAATCTCTCAGTAAGTGCTGAGAATGGTATTCAAATTTGAGCTTTATGCACAGATACACTCTCCTGAACTGTGTGCTCGGTCAGGGGGAAAAGGTGGCACGTGCAATGTCAACTGCCCAGTCCTACAACAGATACCTTCCATCTATCTACGCATTATTTTTGTAATTTTTCTTGTTCTTTCTGGGTTGGATGATTTTTTTTAAAAGAATAAATATGCTTGGCAATATATTATAGCTCTTCCAAATGCAACTAAGTAATTAATTCTTCAAAGCACAAAGACTACAGAGATATCAATGAATCAAATAATTCTCACCCTCCATAAGCACTGCTATCCTGGGTGGCTTTTTTCAATAACAGAAAGATAAATTGAGAGATTAAGAGAATTGGCCAAGGTGGTATGTTGAGAAATGCACAGAAACAGACTCTCCTAACACCAAAACACTTAGTCTAGCAGACTAGTAATGTTCTGGATGACAGAGATAATGGCCCTCCTGCCTAATATCAGGCGCACATTTTATTTCAGATATCAAGTAATACCGCAACAAGTGCTAATGACCCCTCTCAAGTGAGCAAAGCCAGATATTGCACAATGGAGCTGTAGAATGAAAACCTGCTGTTCATTACCATGAATTATTTTATTCAGACAGGAATAACTATTTCCAGAGCAGATGCATTCAGATACATCTGAAAATAACATGAGTAATAAGACAAATGCAGCTTATATAAAAATTACAGTCACAACCGTTACATGAACTTTTTATGCCAGTTCTGATACAACACAGCCTACAGCAAAAGTTAAACACACAGTTTCTCTAATTTGTGTCAGATCTTGCAAACTAACTCATTCAATAACAAACACAATTTTAACAACTCTATTCAACACAGATAATTATTTAACCTGTTAAAGATTACTCGATTTCATTAAAGTAGTAACAAGTCAGACAAAACTTCTGTACTCATAGTACAAAACATGGACCAAACTAGAAAGAGAGGAGAAACAAACAGGATGGAGCCTAGGAAATGAAAGGAGGTACTCATCTTGGAAGTATCAATCCAAATCAGAAAAAAAATTAAAATTGCTTAAGTAAAAAGCTCACTCTAATTTATAAGTTTAGAAAGTCTCTGATGTATTTATGAAGAGATACTTTTTTTCCACTGTGTTGAAGATCTTGTATAGCACAGTTTCAAAATGGTCATCTTCTAGTTTAATTAGTGTTTTTAATACTAAGTTACCAGAGTTTCCAAGATTTCAAAAGCTTATGGGTTTGATTTTCTGTGGGGTTGTTTTTGGTTTTTGGTTTTTTTAATTTATTTTTCTACAACAGACCTCCCAAATTGCCAATCTGATATAATAATTTGTCATGACAGCACAAAAAAACATTTTTCAGCTGTCTATAGGAAGACAACTGCTTCTTTTGTTTAGCATCAAAAAAAAGTGTAAGAATACGACGTCAATAATGCCTTCTTTCATAGCATTGAAGTTATTTTTGAAAGCACACTTCCTCTAATGGAATTGATGACTTCTTTGTGACTTTCTTTCCAAGCTGCACGTACTTTCTATGAAACATAGCTCCGAGGCTGTCAATTGAGCTTGAAAGTTAACGTTCCTGTAAATCACCAAGTGCCAAAACGAGTTACACCATCTACCTTGTGACTGTTTTTTTGAAAGCCATCATCCAAGTACTCCGCTAATCGCACTCCAGCCCCTGTTTGTCTCCCATGCCCGCACGGCCAGCAGCCATCCACGTACACGAGACCCAACAACAGAACTGCACGCTCGCTGGGTAAGCGACGTTATGGTAAGTCATTAGTGTGCTATACCAGTGATGGATTTCAGAACTGAAACTGCCATGAATCATGTCATTAACTGAAGATTCTCTCTCCATACTAATGCATCTTGGGGCAGAAGATGCAACAGCTGAGTGTTTCAGAGAAGCGCTTCCCGCAGAACTCAGAGGTGAAATGTTGCCTTTCTTTAAATGCACAGTTCAAACAGGTTTGCAACCAGCAATCTTTATTTCTTTTTCTTTATAGATTATCTTTACTCTCTTCCCTAAATCTACTTAGGAACAAAAAACAACTATCGCACAGCCGTAACCTTATGGCAGTAAGTGCCTGGAGTCCAATAAGCAGTAGAGTCAGCAACCACTGCCCTGACCCAGCCCAATAGCTGAAGACAGACAGCGTGCAACAACCATAGCAAAAGATCAAGAAAAGGGCAAGCAGCTCACTCTTATTACTCACATGGTTGAGTTGCAACTGAGCATAGCAATTCAAATTAACGATTAGAAGAAACAAAGTTTAAACCACACAGAGGAGAAGGCTCAAATCCCAGCAGAGTCTGCTGTAGAGGGAAATCCATACAGTGAAGTGGTTGCTGACCAGCCCGGGAGGTTTGCCCTGTTTCAGGAGTTCCAGTCTACCCTCAGCCTGGCCCCACTGTTAACAACCAAACTTAAGTGAAGCCCAGGTGTCCTCACACATCCTTCACTTCAGTTTACCTAAAACCAAATCCAGCTTGCAAACTCCCAAACCCTTTCACAAAAACTAAGTGAGGCACATGAAGCAGAGATTGCTTCATCTGAATGTTTGTGGATTTTTAACCCTGCAGACACGGGCACAGTAGAGAAGCTGGAAAGTCCTTGACTGTCCTGGCAGCAACTATAACCATCAGTGTGTGATCAGCTTCTCCTCAGCACAAATCCAAACACAGCCTCTTACTACGAGGAAAGTTAACTCTGTCCCAGCCAAAACCAGGACACTGAACTAGCATGCAGACATACTTCTTGCATCCTTCTGCATCGAACTGGCAAATTCAGGATAATTTTCCAAGTGTTCAATAAGGCTGCACAGAATTTCGGAAGACAGATTCTATATTCTATCTAATATAACCTAATTTATAGCCAACACTTTTAAAATTAAAGATCAGGGAAAATCAGCTGATTGCTACTTAGTAATTACTGGTTCTAGTTAACCAATCCCCAAGAGAAAAAAGCAGAACAAGAAGAAAAACCAGTCTCAGGTTGGGTACATTTGGTAAACAGCATGCTGCCAGGATGCCATTTATGACAAGACTGTGCCAGGACACCAAGGAGTCTCTCAACTGCTGTACACAGTTGGGGAAAGAAAGAAAAAATCTGTCTCATTTTCATTTCAGTAGAAAATAAATTCTTAGTAACTAAGTCATGTTTTTGAATTATATCCTTTCTCCTTTCTTCTTTAAATCAGCAGAGGACCCCTGTATATATAGCTATAAACAGCACTTCACCAGTGATTATATGCTAGCATTGTCATCTCTTCCTCATGCTTATTATGGGTTGCATTTCTACCTAGATTGCAAGATTATCATAACATTTCAGGCCAGCAAGGATTAGTAAAAACAGTACATAAATAATACAGCATGCAACCAAAATCAAGGTATTAGAGGAAAAGACGAGGTAGGTACGGATTTTAAGTGACAGGAAACTGATTACATGAATGTTCATAATTGTAAGACCTGCCAACAGAATAAGGAGTAGAGTCATCAGTTTACTACCAGTGGTGACATTTTGTTGTCATTCAGCAAACTGATTGCCTCTTTTGTCAGGTGTGAATTGCTTTTAACAGAGATGCTAAAGGCAATGGGGTCTGGCCAAGAAGATACTCTGATTGTTAAGGTTTTCCTCATTTACTAAAGTTCCTTCTCAAGTTTGTTTATCATTGATGATGATGTCTGAGGAGCTATCGGCTTCTTGCTTTTCAGAACAAGGGACAGAAGCAAGACAGAAAGCATTATGAAGCAATTTGCCAGCCTGTATATAACAACCTACAGCATGTACCTATTTTTTCTTTAGAGAAATAGAAGCATTTAATCATTTCTGAAAGACCTACTTATCAATCTGGATTACTTTAAGCTTCTTGCTAGAAATCACCAAGAAAAAGTGTTTTATGGTTCCAGAAATTAAGCTCATATTGCAATGAGTGAAAACATTAGCAAGCACACACATCCTATGATTACACTAAATTCTGCAAACTCCTCTAACTTAACAGTGCCTACTTTATCAATAAAATATTTGTTGAGCAATATTATTCAGTCCAAAACAAGTGATAAATAATTAACATCTTGCCTTCTTAACTCTAGCAGCCCACCTGTAGAAGACAGAAACACTTCTCCCCAGGACTGCATGTATCTTCCCGATAGAAATTCCTTCATCAGAATCTCACCCAGGTTTCCGGGACTTCCCCAGCACATACTCACACTAAAATACCAGCAGCAGCTACAAGCACAAGGCAGTTCAGGTGAGCTGTGTTTCCACAGCACCTAACAAAACACAGCATGAAAACGTTCAACTTAGTTCAGTCTTCTAAAACAACAGCTGAACTACGGAACTAAAACTTGTATTTTCCAAATATATACCCAGGCTTTTTTTAATCTCTCAATTGTTACTTTAATACTTCATTGCACTTCTTTATTCAACTCACCTCACATTTTAAGACATTTCCACACACAATTTGATCAGAAGGCTGCACATCAAGAAGAAAACACAATTTGTCAGTGGACACAATGTGCCCTAATATAGATTTGCAGCTAATTTAAGATGGAAGGGGTTTATTCCACTTTCCTTCTTGTTCCTAAATTTGAACATAATGATGGCTGTGATGAATCTGTGAGATGTTGTCAATAGGAGCAGGATCTAGGAATCACCTTCCCTGGAGAAGGATATTTTTCATACATTCAGAAGAGACAATTCCTCTCCATTTTCACACGCTCATTATGACTACATGGCTTAGTCCTGATGTTACCAAAACAAGCAAATAATCTTCTGGTTTCAGTATTGTCAATCACTCTTCTCCAGTGCCCGTAACAGGATCCAGCCTTGTTGGAGCATCCATCTGCACGCTGTGCTGCTAGCTCTGCACTGTGAGATGGGCAGCTTGAAAGAAAGCCAGGCATCATATACCAGCAGGGGAATACTTCAACATTCTGATAAAATGTATAAAATATGCATAAATGTCTTTATGACATTCCAGTCACCAAAGTGAAAACTGTCTTTTCCTTCTTTAACCATAATTAATCATCTTTATCAGCATCCCACCAGGACACAGACACATTTTTGTCATTAAAAATGGGGTATTTTAAGACAGGAGGAAAAAAAAGAGAGACATAAATTGGTTGTGATGAAAATACAGGAACTGGTATGACTGAAGCAGGTTTATAAGAGGAACACTGATTAAGCTCCTGAAAGGATACTGATTATGATCAAAGTGCTAAAAACAGTTTCTCAGCAGATAGGTGAGGTGTGACAAAAAACCCTACTTCACTAATGGAGCTACCTTGAAATGTTCTGAATTATTTACAGGAGTCAAATATTTATTGACTCTCGTCAATAAGGTATTTGTTACTGATACTAAAACTCCCAGAAATAATAGTTATGACGATACACAAACAGAAGCCAGAAAGGAGTTCAAAAGCCCAGCAAGGAAGTGTTGTGTCTAGTATATGAAAGAATATTGATATAGCATTAAGTATCCCATACAAGCATACAACTGAATATAAGGTCATAAATTAATGTAAGAGTAAAATAATAAAAGCATTTTACCCTGTGTCACATTAGCACACAACTAAATAAATAGAATTAGCATTTTAGCCTTTAGCAGATGTTTTTCAAGACAAAATTAATGTGGTAATATTCTGCTATAGGTGACAGGGGTGATTTAATTGCAAATAATAAAACAGAATAAAATATTAAAAACATCGTGAAAGATCTTAAAAATTAATATGGTTTACAAATAGTTGTGAACTGGATAGCTCAGAAGATGGAAAGGACACCTACATTGAACAAGGCATCTGTTGATTGTTTTGTTCACATACTCAGGTGGTTTGCAAGTACAACAACATTCTTAGGGTTTCATGTTGTTAAACACCTTGACTTTTTCAGGAATGTTAAATATAAACTTCATTATTTCTGTAGCACAAGCATATATAAATTAGTACACTAAGTATTGTAAGTTTTGCATGACTTTAAAAAGAAGATCTAATTAAAGAGCATGCATTTCATAAACCTATTTTTAATCTGTATCTAAACCAAGATTTAATTAATAACCTTTTTGAGCCAGCACTTAAATTTTGCTGCTGCTCCTCAAGGTATAAGGAACTCCACACTTTAACAAATTCCATACTCTGCATCTCCTCAAAGATAATTACATTTGCATTGTACAGGCGTAAGAAGAGAAAAATCTGTACTTATTTACATAATATGGATACTGTAATAAATATCCCATTGACCAAAGTCTCCAAAGGAATAGATAAAATCTGACTCATGGAAAACCACCATACTTCATCAGCTCTGAAAACTAGCCGTTTCTACTTGCCAAGTCTTTAGTTCCTGTGGTAAGAGCTATGGGATGTAAGGCATAAGCAAGCTGTACGTATCAAAGCCCTGTTCGTCCTTGTGTTACAGGTGCAGAGCAGCTGGGATCAGGGCTGTGTCTCTGAGCAAACCCAGAGCACTCGGCTCATGGATTCCCTGGGTGGCCCAAGAGCTCCCAGCCCCCTTCTGCAGACAGATGACTCCCACTAGCAACCCTGAAACACCATCTCATAACGTCAAAGGTGTAGTTAGTTCTCAGTGTACATACTCAACAAATTAAAACTGCTGCTGAAAAAACCCAGCAAGGACAACTGCTGCTGAAAAGACAACCATGACTTAAAAATCTACTCTGTAGATTTCTGGAGGCTTCAATTAAAGTTTTCACAACCACCAGATTATCAACTCATGTCTAAAGCATTTTGGTTCTCTATTTAGGCAGTGCATGTTTAGATTGAAAAATTGCAATACTGAAAAGAACTGTGACAGTTTTATTTTAGGTGAAAAAAAAATCCAAAACAAAACCTTACAGGAAAGGAAAGAAAAAAATAAAAGAAGGAAAAAAAACAAAGCCAAAATACTAGAGTTTGTGTTTTTAGCTTTCTCGAAGTTGACCAAGACATTTTCAGCATTCAAGGCTTTTTAGTGCTCATGAAGCGTAACAGAAGCTACATAAGCAAACATAAATCTGCTATATTGTTTAACAACCTCAGGGGGAAAAAAGCAGCTCTTCTGCTTGAAACTCTTAAGGTACAGTATTTGAAAGAGCCAAAGAGCAGTTCACATGAAACTAAATAGCATTAGTACCTATCATTGAACTTCCACTAAAGTATTAAATAAAAAAAGTATTCTCTATGCAGTTTGTTAAAATATGGTTTTGGGGGACAGCATTTACTAGCTGTGGGTGCCTATTTATCGCTCTTCCCTCACCCCAGGGCTCATGGTCAATGAACACCCTCCCCGATAACCTGCACAGCAACCTCACTGCTGGCTTCTTGAATTTGGGAGATTCCTGACTTATCTTGGTTGCAAACACCCTGCAAGTCCATCCACTGGACTACTTCAACTCGAGAAGGAACACGTGCTGAGCTTGCCAGAGGTCTCAGAAATCAATATTTCCAACAGTCAAGTTTGAACCAAAAGCCACTCCTACACCTGAGTTTGTTCTCAGCCAGTACGTTAGCGACTTTAAAGTTATAAACACTAGAAACAACTAAAGAAAAAAGTGAAATAAAACCTCTGTAGATAAAACATTAACAATTGGACTCATATTGACTGTGGTTGTTGCAGTATTAAAACAAACACAGCCTCCCTCCCACCTTCCACAGAGTTTCTCCCTTGGAAAGCTGTTTCTCATTCTGCATCTTTTTTCTTTAATTTTACAAACTTCGTGCACCCTGTCTAGCTTAAACAGCCTCCCTCCTACTCAGAAAATCATGAGAAGCACTCCTTGTACCGGCAGATAATGAAACACAATCTCTGTACCACTATTTATTCTTCATCAAGAACACTCATCGCCCCTTAATAACACGGGGAACTCACGACACTCACCTTTCCCTTCGCTTGCCAACCTCCTTCTGTTCATTGCCCACCTCCTGGCAGCCTGTCAAACTGGGTACGACAGGTACCCTGTCTGCTAACCGGTAAATGAAGCACTGAGCAAAGCACTGGAGTTTGTCCCGCATTCCAAGATGATTACATTGGAAATTGAGTAGATGTCTTTAGCACTCGAGCCTCAATGTCAATTGAGAGCTCTGCAGATGAGGTGAAGCAGAAGATACTATCTCTTGAAAAGGGGGGATTGAGGCAACATTCGCAATTTGCTTTGGAGCGTTTGTAGTTCTGACAGAGAAATTAAGTTTTCCAAATCACATTATGAGATATTTGGTCTTTGGAGCCTGAGGTAAGATAAATGCTTACATCCACCATGCAGCATAGAGAGCATAACAGATGCAACAAAACGAAGGATCTGCTTAATTGTGCTGGCTGCAAAAGCACAGACACCACTGAAAGAGCCCATCACAAGAGACAGCCCAAGAAATAACGCTTTGACATTCTCTTGCAAAAGTTGTGCAGGGAAACATCTTGGGGCACCTGAGCTCTCTGCAATGCTCTACACACTACTCACACCTTGCGATGGGCACACCACCCCTTACACCTGCCAAGGTACATCACCAGATGCAGACTGCAGAATCACTCCCAACGCTTTCCAGAATGAGTCTGGATGGGAAGGCACAGTAAAACAGGAGCAATATTCCCATGTAGACAGCTGGCAACTGCTCTTATCCAAGGTGACGTCATACTTAGATGGGTGCCCTTACGAACAGCTGGCTGTGGATACCATGTCTAGGAACAGAGCACCATATAGAAGGACACAAAACCCAACCACATTGTGGCATTCTGTCTATTGAAGGCGTATGTGTCATTTTATACTAAACATGACTGACTGTAGGCAAGGGCAAAATAAAAATACATTTGCTAAAGAAACTAGGATTTGTCACAACAAAGAGATTTTCAATTCATTAAAACCAGAAACCTTCTGACCTTCCAGGCAGCTACAGGCAGGGGACATTTTGTTTCTGAACTATGCAAATACTAATACAAAAAAAATCAAGAATTTTTATTATCCTTTTCCGTATGCATAAACCACACATTCCCATTTTAAAATGACATTATACTGTGGCCTTCTAACTCCGAGTGACTGTTGCTAGCTAAGTTTCATTAGTTTCTAAAGCACCTGCATTTGGCATAATAAAATTAAGCATTCCTTTGGAAATCAGATAGTTCGAATGTTTCTGTTTCTTTTTTAGACAAGGAGAAGACCTGCCTCCAAATTAGTATCTTTGATGTTGACTTTTCATCAGTAATAGAGAGCCTGGTTTAAAAATTTAAAACCCAAACATCAAAATGCATGAAAAATCCGTTAGAACTATGTAGTGAGGTAACAGTACAAAGCCACTGAATTCGAAGGCTGCTTCTGCTCTTTAGGTTCTGATGAAAAAAAACCCCAAACTTGTTTGGAAATGAAAGCAGAAAAATCTTTGTGAACTTTCTGCTGAGATGGCTAAGACTGGCTACCATCAAAGAAAACAAATGTCTGGATTCAGATGCAGACTTAGCTCCTTTAGCTCTAATTAAGACTTCCTTCAGAACATAACGCTATGCTAAAATGGGAAAACTCCCTGTTTCTGACAGTTCGCCAACTATTTCCAAGTGCCTGCAACACAAGGGGCAGGCTGCCCAGCGCTGTGGACCAGGTCAAGGAAAAGGGGGACATCTGGTGACATGTCAGCAGGAGGCAGAGCCCTTGCCAAGACGGACATGGCACCATGAATCTTGCCCTGAAATGGGATCCTAATGGAAGCAAATTTTAAATTTGCACAGCTATCCTGAAAAATAATTGACATTAAGGAGGTTGGATGCTGCTCGCAATTAACTTTTCAGCTCCCCTTAGGCATCCAGGCAACACCTCTGTTCAACTGTTCTGAACACCATTAAGTACGTGTATGGGAAACAAACCCTTTATTCACCTTCTTTTTCTTTTACAAAAATGTATGAATGCGAGCTGTGACCACAACATGATGGGTATATTTAAAACAGTTATACTCTCAAAATAAATGGAAGCGGCATCAAAGTAAAAAAAGGAATGGGCAAAAGAGACCAGAGAGATTTGAGCCATCGCTTGACCTGGCTTAGCATCAAGGTAGCTCTTCAGACATGCACACAAATTGGCTACTGGGTTAAAATCATCGGGTTTAGACAAGACTCTTTGCTGCTGTGTACCACTGGTAACTGACTGCTGAAAGAAAGAAGTTAAAAAAACCCAAACCCACAGTGGTTAAGTGAAACACACAGTAAAGTGGCCACAAATCCAGCAGGGGAAATGCAGAGTGACACTGGAAATCAGAGAGATACATTGAAAACACACAGAAAGAATGGGGGCAAAAAACCCCAAAGGCTTTGCTAACCCAGTGAGCATTTCAAAAGTGGCTGCAGAGTGCCCTGTGTAAGGTACCGAGAGCATTTAACAAGCTAATTCCAAGCTCCCCATAGTGCAGAAATGATTGAGAGCAGAGACACGGCAGCTACAGCACAACAGCAAGAGAAGTGGCACAGTGCACTGCGTCTGTCCTTCTGCAAGGTATCAGACATGAGGATACCACAGATCTGCAAACACACAGCATAAAGACAACATTTCTTCCTCTTCCCACTGATAACCACAAGCTCCAAACAGCATTATTAGCCTCCTTTGAAACCTGTAATGATATGCTGCAATTACCAGGGAAGCTCCTCTCACTGCCATGAGGGGTGGGGTACAGATGCAGGGAGGGAGGGAGAGGAAGGTTTGCAATAGATGAATCCTGGCCTGGTTTCAGCTGGGACAGAGTTAACTCTCTTCACAGTAGCTAGTGAGAGGCTGTGTTTGGATCTGTGCTGAGGAGAAGCTGATCACACACTGATGGTTAAAGTTGTTTCCAGGACAGTCAAGGACTTCCCAGCTTCTCCACTGTGCCCATGTCTGCAGGGCCAGGAGAAGCTGGGAGGGAGCACAGCCTCAGTTATTAGCCCAGGATTTGACCTTAGGTTTAGGACTGAGACCCAAACTGGCCAGTGGTCTATTCCAGATCATGTACATCACGCCCAGTATATAGATGAGGCTCTGTCTAGAAGTGCTCTCTTGCTCCAGGTCTGCTCTTTCTGGGTCAGCACTCTCCAGGTGACCCTCTCCCAGGGTCATCTCGCTCCCTCCATCAGCTCTCAGCCTTGGACACTCAGGCTCTTATCTCCATTCTGGAATTACAGTTCTGGGACTCTCCCTGCTCCAGGATCATGAGCCAGGAACAGGCTGAGCCTTGGTCATCGGGTGGTGAGCAGTATCACTGTGTATCACGCACTTGTATATACTACTATCATCATCATTATTTTCAGTATTATTGTAGTTTAGTTATTAAATGTTTCTTATCTTAACCCATGAGTCTCTTTTCCCTTTCATTCTCTCCCACATCCCCAGGAGAGTAGAGGTTGAGCAAGCAGTTGTGTAAAACTACAACAAATCTGGTTCCCTCTGCTCTGTGCAGCTCTAGGTCTGTCTCCCTCTCCTGGGAGTACCTCCCTCCTCTGCCGTATATCCCTGGGCGTGGTGTTTCTGGATTGCTTTTCACCATCTGCAGCTTTATACCAACAAAGGGATTTTATGATCCCATCATATTTAGGAATCACTTCACATACTTCCGGGGTAAAACACAAACTATTTAACATTGCATAGCAAGCTACATAATCATTCACAAAATGAAATCAAGGAAGCTGTGTCTAATTAAAAGTACACAGGGAATCTACTGTAAGCAGAAGGTATTGTAATTATCTTGTTTCGATGCAAATGTACCCAGTAATGAGAACAGCATAAGCAAAGTAACTCGCCTTGACTTTCAGGGACACACAGGTGAAGCTAGAAACAATTCTATGGTGTTACGCATGTAAACATAAAAAACCCTATCAAACAATATTCATGCTGTAAAACTCAGATTTTTTATTATTAAATAGGAAAACTCAGTCCAAACTCCAGACTCTAGCAAGTTAATGCATTAAATGTATGTGTGGGGTGCTTTTCCAGGTATTGCAAACTAAAAAATGCCAAACTAAGAAATAATCACAAAACCCATCAATAAAAACCTTGCTTATAACAAATTACCAAAGTTTACTTCATGACCTTTAGAAAGTTTGCATGTGGTTAAATGTGTAGAAACTCAACATTAAAAACTCTATTCTGGGTTTCGTTATTCTGTAGCACAGAACCGTAATGTCTGTTTTATTTTTTCATGTTACCTAGACATCATTGCATGTAATTTCACGAAGTTTCGGTGAATGAATGGTCTTGAATAACAGCTTATTAACTCCACAAAAGTAACAGGACATTAACAAGACCCCAGCTTCCCTATCTCAGTCAGTGTGTGGTTTCTTCCCGCACACTGGCATCTTCTTCATTTGACATGGGAGATGCAGCAGGAGGTTTGCCAGGTCTCCTGAGAACAATGCTGCTCCTGAGGCATCAGGCTCGCAGGCTCTGATTCTAGCTCCTTCCTCAAACAACGTGGAAACTCAGATAAATATAATAAAATCTAAAAATCCCAAACAACAAAAGAACATAGCTGTAGATAGTTCAGGCTCAAAAGCATCTGCTGTATGATTCCAGCAGCTTAATAGGAGCACAGAAAAATCCCCACCAAGTTGAAACATCTTTTCCCAGATAAATCCTCCCTTGCGTGAAGCTGTGTGTTCCTTTACTCACCATGTACCTGAAATACCAGGGCTTACATTTACTAAGCTATGGCATAACCTTATCAATGTTTATTTTCTCTTTTGAGTGGGATTTATATACATGTCAACTCCTGCAATATGACTGACATACACAGTACTAGCAGAAAAATCTAGAAGGAAATGAAGATTTATTCAAATGTTCAAATCACACTGGTTTGCCAAGACACAAAGATTGGAGGGGAATGAAATAAATAAACAAAAATAGATTTTTTAAAAAAATACACATTACCTATAATTTATTTAATTATAAAGCAAACTTCTCTCCTATATACCTCCACCCCAGTATGAACATGATTTTACTCTCATAAGGAAATATATCAGAATGAGGCATAAGAAATAGTGATATCTCCAACACGACAAAATATGTGATCTGCAGATTTCTCAAGATGCCTGTGTAAATAAATCTATAATGAAGGGGTGATTTGTTGAGCCTGCACGCTCGCTAAAGCTTCTCTCTTGCTATGTACATATCTGTGTACTCTACAGAGCTGATGGGAAAGGCTACCAATGTGGCTAGGGTGGGATGTGCTCTTTCGAACATATACCTTAAGTGCACTTAGCTATTTAGTAAAGCATTTTGTCCACAGAATAGCTAATATTAGAAAATTAAAACACTTCCCTACAAAGGAGAATAAAAATGGAGAGAAAACCAGTAAATAGACAGGGCCAGGGGAGCCCTAGTGCTGCCTGCTGGTACCATGCTCTGGTTCCCTCTTCTGCACGGAGGCTGCAAAAGCCAGTGCCTGCAAGCACTTCTTCTGGAATCAATGTCATGTCTCACAGTCACTGGGTGAGCTTTATTGCAAAATCTGGACTTTCCACAGATGCACCCCAGCTCAGAGAATGCCCCTTAGATGGTGGTTTGCAGCATCTGATCACAAGAGCTGATCCAGGCAGTAGGAAAGCAGCTGCCAAGCTTCAGCCTGCACACATCAGGAGCAAGAAGATACTGCAACTACAGCCAGAAACTTCAATTTATGAAATGTGAGAGGACGAAGCAGATAAAATTATATATATATAAAATTATA